>NW_020455988.1:887291-923062 GCF_003342845.1 Nothoprocta perdicaria
GGGGCGCTCCTTGCCGCGGGGCGCGCGGGGCTCCGCGGCGCGGGGCGCGGCAAAGGGCGCTGGAGGCGGCGGCGCCGCCCGGCCTCCGCTTCCACGGGCCCTCGGACCGCTGGCCGCGGGGCTCCCGAATTTTGACACCCTCAGGTGGGACTCAGCAGCGTTAAAAACAGAATCCTTATGTCCAACAAGGGGAGGGAAAACTCAGGGTGCTCCAGATCTAGATGAATGGACCTTTGTGCCCGAAGGCCATGCCCAGAACAGCAGTGCGGGTCCTGCCTGTGCCCGTTTCCACAAGCAGGGCTGCAGAGAGGCAGCTGGGACACAGCTCGGAGCCTCCGGCAGCCCCCGCTTCTCTCCTAGGTCCTGACACCCATGCCCTTGTCTGAGCAGAGGGAAACCTGGAGCAGAGCGAGAGCAGAAGACACGCTCAGCATCAGCGGCTGGTGCGTGTGCTGCAGCCCCGGCGCCGGGGTCTGCACTACATGTTGTCTCCGGGTGGGATCCCCCCGGCTCTGAATGAGGCACTACGGCTACGGTGCACGTGGCGAGACACCACCGCCCGAGAATTGTCACCGCCGCGCGGCCTCTCGGGCGCTGCGTGTTCCGCACTCCCTTTTTCATAGCAGGAGGCAAGGCTGGCCACCATAAAACACGCTCTTCCTTGGCAGGAAATGACAGACTTTGTGTGGTTCCCCTAATGCTTGAAGGCTTGTACCCAGTTGTTCTGTTTAGTTCCTCATGTTTCCTTGATTGAAGTCATGCGCTTTGCCCAGAATGCCAGGTGTGTTACGACGTGTCCGTTGAGATTAGCACGTATCCAAGGAGACACGTTCTATCAGATKCAGCGTCAGCCAGTCAAAACTGCAAACCTAGGTAGTTTTTTTTTTTTTTTTTTCATTCTCTGGAATCAGTCCATCTTTACAAGGTTTAAGACCTTAAGCAGAACTTTTTCCATAAAATATTTTTTTTTATTCCTTGAATGAAGCTGCGCTTTCTGCCAGATACCACACTGGCAATGAAAATCTAACGCCTGGACTTTGGCTAAGCAAGATTAAAAGAACAAGAAAAAACAYGTTCCCCTCTCTTTCTTTAGGTCTAGGGTAGTTGGGAATACTGTATTCTTTCCGTGTCCACAGGGTTTTCTAAGACTATAGTGTTTTTAAGGTCTGTTCGGTCTTTTTCTTTGTTTTGAAACAAAGGCATCAGCCACATTTCAAGAATATAAGCATAAATACATATTACAGATATAAGCATAAATACATATTACAGATAAGTATGAACTTAAGTATGAACTTCTGCTACACATTAGAAAACAAGTGCCAAGCACAGAGGCTGTGTTTTATGCACACTCACATTTCAGCACTTCTCCTGTTATCAGTCTGATCTACTTTTTACATTTCCATCAAATGGAAGTGGATTCCGTCATGTATCAGATCACTGCTGGTATTTACAAGTAAGACCTAAYAGCCAACAGCATGAGGAGTACCTGCAAATGTAAAGTCTACATATAAATAATGGCACTCATGCTTACAAGTTYAGATTTCCACAGAGTTGTACCTCGTCTCTTACGGCAGGCTGTCTATAAGCTTCTGAAATCCATTCTAGATTTCTGAAATTCTAATTTTATTCCAATATTGTTATAAGCTTTTCCTTTCTATCAGAATATACTTAGTTTGGTTTACAAGGCTTTAATCAATTGTGAAAAGCACAGACAAAGTCACAAAAGGCAGGATTGTGCATATAAAACTGCAGGTAAATGTGTATGTGAATGTAACCATATCTTATCTTCTAATTGCAGGCCAAGTCCAGTTGGATAGCAGACCTGTATCARCGACTACAGGTACACTATAACACATAGTTTCTGTAATGTGGTTGTTAGGTTTTCAGTAGCAGTAGTAGCAGCCAAAATTTTAAGCCCACTGAGATGCTTAAGTGTAAGAAATAAACAGTTGAACCTAAATAGTAAGTGCAAGAAATAATAGTTGAACCACTTGCAAGTCTTTGCTCTCRTCATTCCCAGGACGAGCATGTTCGTGTACATCATTCTGCTACTGGGGATACTAATGTGATTTACATAGTTTAGCAGAAGAATAGGTGTAAAACTTGCATCTTTTCTATTTTTGTTAGATACAAATACTGTTACATTACCTGCTGTGACTACATCCAACATCAAAGAGAATACTCAGTTTTATAGTATTTGCATTACTGAAATAATTTTTAAAAGTGTATTTTAAGATTACATATGTAAAATCATAACTACTTTTGAGTTTAAGAGACTCTGTTTAAATAAATACAGCCAGCTGATACCTTACATATTCATAGATCATAAATACATGTGCCCAATTTATATATATGACATCCATACATCTCAAATCATACAGTATGACTGTTGGAGTCATGACTTTAAGAACAGCTTCTAAAAGCTGTGCATGAAACAGTTCAGCCACAAATCTAATTACCTGAGTTGTGAATGAGCTTTTCTTTCACACCAACAGTCAAGCTGCGTGGCTGCATGCACACGYTCACCTCGTTCTGTTTTAATGAACGATTGATTTGGCAGCTAAATCACTTTTGGTCTCTCTAACAGATGGAAATCAGAACATCACCGAAGTAGATGCACTTGATAAAAGGTAAAGTTATGATGGCAATGACAGAGGGCTCTGGTATGGCCAACAGTTCAGGGTTTTCTGGTCCTCCTTAAAAATGCAGCTGAATTATTCACCCAACTCAACTTACTTTACCAACCGTGTCCCTATTTCTAGCTACACCAGATGTAGAGTGAGCCTTCTTTTCAGGAAGGCATGAATGCATTCCTGGGAATGCAGTTCTATTATGTAGGCAATGTCCAAAGACCAAAAACAAGAAGACTAAGACAACGGGACCTTGGGTAATAATTCCATAATTTTTAACAATCCACCTTAAARCAGTATTTAGCCCTAGAAAAACTACCCTTCTAGTTTTTATACCCTTCAGATATTCTAAGCCATTTCTAAGCCAAGGAAAGACACCAAAATGGAACATTCCACAGTAAAACAAACAAACTGCACCTCAAAATAGACAAAATATCCCAGCAATATGCCAGAATAACAGCTTGCCTAGAATCAGGTCTAGGAAAGCATGACCTGTGCACCCATTGCACTGGCTCCTGCTAAAGGCATTTTAGCTTCTTTTTGCTGCTCTATCACCTCTGTCAATAGAAGCAGTCAGATTTTTGTATGCCTTTTCCCCTTAAATGCAGCCATGGTAAAGTCTGGAAAGGACCTTTTGGGTCCAAGATTACGATCTGTAGTGTGCTATCACAGTCCTCTGTGCTGCTCTTGTTCATAGCACAGAAAAAAAAGCTCAATTACAGTTCCAAATAAATACATATATATAATCCAACTGTCATGAATAGTATTTAGCTAAATAGAAAACATGTAGATGTGTACCTGCATTTAAGCATACTTGTTTATATACCGTTCTGTGTTTGCTGCTAATGAGATAATGCCTGCTGTGCCAGGAGGCTACCTTAGAGGAATAATTTAACTCTACGTGGCAGCACCTAGTACCCGCCCAACATTTTATTTAATTGCTCTCCGTGACCAAGAATTTCAAAAGGACTTGGTGATTGGGCTTTCTGAGTGACATTACAGGTGGTAAGGTTCTATCCCCTGAAACTGCATCCTCGTAGTTATGAACATCTCAGATAGTGGGAGAACAGAAAGGGAATTCACTTAGCTGTTAATTCATGTGTTAAGAATGTTTTCTATCTCTGGCAACAGACAAACACTTGACCCTGCAGAGCAATACAAAATGAACCACAAAAGAAGAGGAGTTGCATTAATCTTCAATCATGAGCACTTTTTTTGGCATTTAAGGCTGCCAGACAGGCGTGGGACTAATGCAGACAAACAGAATCTGACACGCAGGTAAGAAACTTGCCCTCTCCAGAAAAGCTTAAGAAACTAAACTTCAGAAATTTGCTTCAAATAAGCAGTCACCCAGATCCTATGTGAAAGCATAGAACAAAACATGTTGCAGACAAACACCTATACAGGCTTGGCAAGGACAGCCACGATAAAAAAAGGTTCAAGTCACATTCCTGTAAGTCACTGAAACTGCTAGTACGCGTCATGGATTTCAGTGAGTCCCAGACCTCTCTTCTGAAAAAGGTTCAAAATAACTTTAGGTACTACACTTGTGCTTAAAGTTAGCCTGAGTTTAAAGCCAACTTTTACTGTTTTAGCATAAATTATTCCATTGGGTACTCATTCTCTTAAAATAAAAGCAACTGGCATACATTATTTAAGAAAAGATTTCTGCTAATACTGATCTGTTTTTGTGATAGTTTGAAAGACCTTGGATTTGAAGTCCGATGCTTTGATGACCTGAAAGCAGAAGATATGCTGGAAAAAATTTATGATGGTAGGAGGCTATATATTGATTATATGCAACCATTTGTAGCAGCAATTCTAGATACACCTTACTACTTAATGTTCTACATGTTCATCCTAAAATCACTTCTGTGCAAGAGGGAATGTTTTAACATTTAAGGACTTAAAGGTCAGATTTCAGGTTGCTTATTGTAATAAAAATGAAGCTTCCATGGAGAGAAGTAATGAAGTTGCCAAGAACTGAAAAAAGGTACCTGCAGTAACATTCTCCCTTTTTAGTAGTAGTAGTAGCAGCCTGAAACTTCAGCCACAGTGAATTATTGTACCTTCAGATCTCTGCGGTCTTAAAGCATCTGAAAGTAGAGGTTATTTGAAAAAGAACCAATTTGAGATTAGATAGGATACAAATGTGCTATGTTTTTTTAAACCTTAAACTTAATATTAGCCAGCTAAATGCCACTTGACCGTTTCAGCCTCTGCAGAGGACCACAGTGACACCGACTGCTTTGTATGTGTGATCCTGAGCCACGGGGAGAATGATATTGTTTACGCATATGATGCTCCAATCAAAATTGAAACAATCACAAGCATGTTCAGAGGAGACAGTTGCCAGACTTTGGTAGGAAAGCCTAAAATATTTATCATTCAGGTAAGATGTCCATTTCTGAATTCGGAACAGGGAATACTGATCTGTATCATCACCTTTGATGTAGAAGTCAGTTTTCTTGGAAAAATTTTTCCAAAGAGAAAGTTTTTATATCTTTAAGTTAGAAGATGGAAAACTGTTGCTTAAGTTCTTTTTTTTTTTTTTTTTTCCCTTCTCCTTTAACCTTTTGGTACACTGTAGCAGCATTTAGGACGATATAATTATACACAGAGCAACCAAAACCTCACCTATGTCAGATATATTGTCAGTGTATGTTTAACAATAGGGAAGATGGTAGGAAGACCTTACTGTCAGTTTTTGAAAAAAGTGTGAATAGTCTTAGCTCAATTTCTGCTCTTCACAACTTACACTGCTTAGGTTACACTTCAGAAGACCATCACATTTTTTCACTTTCCCTGTTTCCTTCCAGAAAAGTCCCTTTTCTTGACACTTGAAGAGTGTTGTTCTTGCTAGGYTTAGGTTCTTTTGCTGTCACCTCTGGTTGGCGTCGCTGTAGCGTTTACAGAATCAGTAGAGGCATYATTGGCTTGAAAATTCTTCTTGTGCTCAGTGGTCAAATAAAGCCCACATGGAACCTCCTGGTTCACTTCCTGGTTCATACAGTAATAGGATAATTCAGGCTAAAATCAACTTCTGGAGGTCTCTAGTCCAGATCCTGCTCAGAAAGCAGGGTCAGCTGTGATTTCAGACATAGGCTTTTCGCAGGTTTCATTAAGCCAATTCAGATGGGAACCTGACCTTGAGCACGTGGTAAAAATTGCTACAATATGTAATAATTTATATAGCTAGGATTGTGCCTAAAAGCAGCCATCTTCAAAGAAAAAACAACAAAAAAACCCAACCTCACATCTTTATGAATTACCATTTTCATATGAAAGCTAATGCACTACAACACTACAAAAATTAGTAGTAGTTCATCTTTCATTAAGACTCTTTCAGCTTTGAAAAAGACTCTTTCAGCACTGTTAAATCAGGTGTCCAAAGATGTAAACATTTACATATTTCAATAATGTATACATATAATAATATTCAGAAACATTTACCATATATAATCACCAAGAAGCAAATGGACTTGGTTTGGTTCATAAGCTAACTTCACTTACAGCAAAAAATACTCATTTAGCATTTGCCATTGGAAATCACAAAGGATGCAGCGGTGAAGTTCTGTCCTTACTGCTAATGAAAGAGAAATTTGGAAGTTTCTCTCTTAGTGACAGCTGTTAAGTCGTGCTTGTTACCTGCTTTATAGCTCTGAGCATCTGCTTATCTTCTTATCCTCCACGTACAGCCTTCCTGCAACACTGACCTTTCCAGCCTGCTACTGATCTCTCCCTCTCTCTGTCTCTCTGTCTCTCTCTGTCTCTCTGTCTCTCTCTCTCTCTCTCTCTCTCTCTCTCTCTCTCACACACACACACACACACACACACAGAGAGACAGACAGACAGAGACAGACAGAGAAAGAGAGAGAGACAAAACATTTGTCTGTACTAAAGAAGTGTAATAGCATATAACGATGGTTGTGCTTCAATGCAGTTATCTCAGAGTTTTCTCTGGAATTTAATGATATGATTGATGGAGACATAAATGGGGCTTTATAAATTCACCTTCTCAGTAAAAAAGCATATCTTTCCCTCTGCTAGGCATGTCGAGGTGATAAACACGATGATGCAGTTGCTTTTCGTGATTTAGTAGACAGTAAAGAGGATGAACCTGAGACTGAAGTGGATGCATCAGGTGTCTACACTCTGCCTGCTGGTGCAGACTTTCTAATGTGCTACTCTGTGGCACAAGGTAAAGTTCAAATATTTTACATACTTGTTTCTGATCTTTCCTTGTAACATGCTTCTTCAGATGGCAGTCTAAACAAGCAGCATAGTTACACATAGTTTTCCATGGCTGATTATGAACCATGTTTGCTCTAGCAAAGAACAACATATGTTAAGAAAATAAAAAGTGGAAATAAACTGTCACAGCTTCAGAAATGTTCTTCTTCACAGCCTTGCTGTGGTGCTGTCTCCCGACAGCAAGCATTATCCTCTTTTCCAGAACTCTGCTGTGTTTAAATTTCCTGGCACTATATGGCCGTCTGCCCTGCTCCAGAAAGCATGTTGAGTCCGCTCCCACTGGCTCTCTTGTAACTGGCAGGCATTGTCCTGTGGCCAGGGGGCTGTCACTGCCCCAGTCAGTGTTCCTTTTGACTGAACAAGAGATCTAAGGCAGCTCAAAGCCTTATCACTTGTATAAGTTCCTTGAAAATCACGTAGTTGACAAAATAGGACTTATACCCATTAATACCACCACTGACTGCACCTATGGATGAAGCTAGCAAGCTGGTAACTCTCATGAATATTCTTCAAGGGGAACGAATCTTTTAGCTGACTATAACTTTATGTTCCTGTTCCACAACAGGGTACTTTTCCCACCGTGACACTGTGTGTGGCTCCTGGTACGTTCAAGATTTGTGCGAGGCGCTTAGAAAGCACGGCTCTTCCTTGGAAATCTCSGAACTTCTCACTCTTGTTAACAGGACAGTGTCTCATCGCACTGTAGAGAAGTGTAGAGATACCAGTTTAATAGGAAAGAAACAGATTCCTTGTTTTGCCTCAATGTTAACTAAAAAGCTCTATTTTCATCCCAAATCTAACAGTTAAAATTACTGGTTAATGCAGAAAATGGAAGAAATGGGATCTTAATTCAAGGAAACTAATACTGTGTATTTTCTGCAGTCTATGTTTTTTCAAATCTTGAAAATTATTCTACAAGTTTATTTTGCAAAAACACTAAGATGAAACTTTTTATATACTATTCTACAATTTTTTTAAAGCAATTTTAAACTTGATGGTGCAAGCTCTGTTCATCTCAGGCAATTYGGGGAATGCTGACTGGTGCAAGACCAATAGAGGTGCTCAGATTTTATTAAAATAAACTTGTTCAAAGATTTTTTTCTTGACTTTCATCTAACTATGRTGCATTTTACTACTTCCAAAACCTTTTAAATGCTCCATCAGATGAGCTTTTTTTGTTCCAGGAGCTTCCCCAGTTTACAGCAGATAGACACATTTTTATGAATACCTAAACAGCCTTGCTTTTGATACATTCTGAACTTGTGTGTCCACCTTTACATTTCTGTAATTTATTGAGCTTTTCGGCCACAACTTTTCTATATTTCTCCAAGACGACAAATATACTAGTTGAGTACCACTGCTATATTGAAACAAGCTCAATAAGAAAGGTGTTTTTTTTTGCTTGCACGTCCTTTACATTCAAAGTGTAATTAAAGTTTGCTGGTGTTTTACACCCTTGGGATGAGCATAAGTACTGGCAAAACAAGACTACATAAAGCTTGCTTTTAGCATTAGCTTGAACATATTTGGGCTTCACCAACATTCCTTGTGAGGAGTAAGTTAGCAGCTAAAGCAAATCACTTTGAATATCACCTGCAACTCCCCTGGAGATCTCTTGGCTTACTCTCCAAACTACAGCATATGCAGACATTACACTCCAGGCCTTGCTGCTGGATTGGCCTCTCCTTGCCCTTGGCCCCAGACAAGTTCATTTATACCCTGTCTTGAGCTACGCTGGTCACCACAGGCTGTTTCCAGGTGCTACTGTAGAATCCTCAGTAATTTACATCATGCTCAATGGAAGCAAGTACTTCTTTATTAGTGTATTAACACATATCACTTTTACATTATTGATGCATATGCTTAGCTGTGGGGTATGATGGAGAACTCAGAGAATAAAATCATAATCCGAATTTCCTGAGTATAAAATCATTGGTTTACTTGGTCTGCTTCAGTTAAATCCTTCCATGTATCATGCTTTAACTCACAGGTGTTAAATTTTATTATGGTTTCCTTTATGCTTTGTACGAATCATGTATCTTTTACTGTTTTGATAATCTTTTTCAATAAAATGAAAGAGTAAAGCAAATTTTATAGTGACCGAATTTGATATTTCTTAGCTTTCAGTTTTAAGTCTAGCCCCCCAAATGGTGTTGTACCCATGAGAGCACAGAGCTGGGGACAAGGAAGCCATCACTTTGTAAGAAATTTTCTCAACTACTGTTGTGCAATAGCAAATGGTCCTTATAGGACAGCCCTCATTCTCAAAGCATCCCGGTCATTATGCCAGTGACAGATATGCCACTAACTTAATACTGAGATWTGAAAATACCTTTTGGAACTTCGCTTCAGCAGCTTCTCCATATATTAAAAAACGCAAAACAATCAAGTGATTGAATAATTTTTATATATTTACTGTAACTTTCAAAACTAGTGGTCAAAAACATTTCAAGAGTAATAAATGCTCATATCATTTTTGAAAGGACAAACCAGTTATTTATAGACAAAAAAAAAAGAAATCAATCCTTGTCATTGATTTGCTGGATCGGAAGCCTCAGCTGTAGTGGTTGGCGCAGACGCCTCAGCGACTCCTCAGCCTGTCAGCACAAAGGAAGAGTAAGAGACATTTAGGCCATTCAGCCAGTGCCCAGAYGGCAGAGGGTGTCCTGTTGTCCCCACCCCACAGAAATTACAGGATTCCTTCTCACAAACCACTGAAAAAAGCAACAAACCACAACTTTTCACCATACATGATTTACCAAGTGATAYCTTAAGCAATAGTCTTGAACTAAAATTAATGGTCATTTCAATCATAATGAGGCATTAAACACACAGCTGGACATGAAGTGGGGGAGGCAGGACAAGGGAAGGAGAATTGGAGGGAAGTGGGTAGAGATTTGCCCTCCTCTTCCCTGCCATGGGCCACACCGTTTCTGCCAGGCTCGTCCTGCAGCTTTACAAAATGCAGGAGACTGCAGGGAAGCCCAGGCCTCCCGCCCGGGCTTTAGCATTAAGCTCTCAAAAGCCAAACTCCACCAGACAGTCTCTTTCCAAGGCAGCAAGCCTGAATTACCCCAGCCGGCAGCAGATGTGCTCTTTTTGAAAGCAGCACAGCTGTTCTATTAAAAGAGCTGAACATGCAAAATATAAAGCAAAAATATGCAAAATATTTAAATATGCAAAAAAATGACATGTAGGACTGACAACCTGACTTATTTTTTCAATGAAATTCAYGAAGGTCTCTTTCTGATGATATGCTAAAGCAGTGTGTATGTCAGTGACAAACATACCACATGGTTATTTAAGCAGCTCAAATTGGCTGATAAGTAATAAGCTGTTCTGAATCTAAATAACAAATGTTAAAGTCAAATTTCTGTTAACTTGAGTTTACTGAAAAGTCCTAGTTTAGGGGCCATCTCATTATTTAAGGACTTGGTGTAAATACCTCTGCTAGGTCTTCTTTTAGCTTGTTGTATTGTTGCACGTTGAAACGCTGACTTTTGGATTTCCGATAGAAGTAGTGGAGGAACTGCCTGTCTTTAGCATGTGGATAAATGTAGTCCTGGAAGAGAAAGCAGGGWGTATTCTTGAGGGAAAGCAGGGAACATTCTTGAGGTTAGCAAGAAATATGGGCAGATGTCAGAAGATTAGGTGTACAGAAGTTTTCAGTATAAACTTAGCCTGTTTCAGGAGCTAACCTAGTTTAACAGGTACTTGGAGAAAATACTCAGTCTAAAGGAATTTTCAACCATGATAAAGGCACATCTTGATTTTCATGACTGGAGCCATCTGAATGAAYGGAAGTGACTTTCCAGGGAGTCAGAGAAAGTTCAACTGCTTTTTCTTAGAGATAATATTTAAAAGTGTTCAATAGGTGCACTGGATGCTCAAAAAAGCCACACAGTGGTCTAAAAAGTAGGAATGCCTTAGCCTGTCTTAAAAATCAGTGAGGAGTAAAACTTGCATTCTGAGTTGGCTGTTCCTAACCATGTCACCTCTTGTTACTAAATGAATCTGACATCCCATGAGTTCTGTGTTTGGCATTACGGAAGCCAGTGTGGGTTACTCTTCTGCATCAACAGCTCTGCATCACACAAAGCTTATCATGAAGGTGTCCATTTTGTGAATAAAGCTAGTATAGGGAAATAGCTAATACAGGGGAAACAAAAAGGAAGATTTCTCTAAGCAATATGTGATTTCAGGACTGGTCTGCATTCTGCAGTTCAGTGAGAACCTGCTTTTTACATTACTCAGCAATTTTTTTTCTTTTCTTCTTAACAACACCCAATTCACCCCATACTKCAGCTGTCATGGATTTGCCTCTGTTCATTATAAGCAAAGGAAAAGTATTCAGGCTGTGAAGCAGCAGTACAAAAAAGGTAGATATATTTCAATACTGCAATTGCCAGATTTCCTGCCAGTTTGCCCCTCTGAACTGTTGGTATGTGAACTCCAGCAAACGAAGGAAGTGATTTGCTCCCCAATCTGCTCCTAAAGCAGCGCTCATGAACCTCCACAGCACTACTAGCTGCTCTCTCTTTACAGCAATGGGCAAGGTGCTAATTATATTTCAAAGTGATCTGGAAGACKTTAATATAAAAGGGCACATTTCACTCAGCAGTTTTGACTGACCAGGTTACAATATCTTACAAATAGCAGTTCTGCTCAGCAGCTTGCCCGCAGTTCCCATATAACAGCCCCAGCTCGATTTCCTGCAGCACACAGCTGGGTTAGCAAACCAAGTGCCCCCTGGACAGCAAGGCTACTGACATACGTGCATCACTGCCAAGCACTGTGATTTACACAGTCGATTTTACAATATTCCAGACATACACAGAAGGAGGACTTACCTGTTTAGTTAGMACAAAGTAGGCATAAAAAGCCATGGCACTCCCGTAGGTGATGAAGTAGGTGACTGGCTCCATGATATCCCAGGAGTAGACCCACCACGTGAGCCACGCCAACGCTCCCCCTTGGGTCGACATCAGAGCTAAGCCCACCCAGAGAAGCCTGGAGGTCTTTGCATCTGCACTGTCTGCAATTCTGTCTTTCATCTAAGGAAAATAAACAGAGAAACCTGTTTGGCCAGAATATGACTCCAACTCACAAGCAGCTTTTCAGCTATGTTCTGTGCTGCTGGGACAAATCCTTTTGTCAGGGTTTTCCTCTTACCTAACCACCTGGCCAAGAGAAGATGAGAGAAGTCCAAAGCCAACAGGTAACTCCTAGCTATTGCACCCCAGGAGATATTGCTGTTAATCTCACCTTCCCACTATTAAGAGATTTACATCTCCTGGATTTCCTTTTATCATTTAAGGCAGTTCTGGTTAATGCTTTCTGAGCCTGGTCCTCACATAGCAAGTCTGAAGCCAACAGTAGCGAGGAAAAGATGTTCACCCTGTCAGGCTCTTTCCAGCTTGTCCCCTCATACTGAGTTAGCACAGCCTTTCCTACAATGTATTTCATAACTTCTTTTCTTGCATTATGCCAAACTACAGTCCAAACAATTTGGCTGCCCTGGTGATTATAGAAAACCCTAGCCAAAGCTACAGATAATTTCTGTCTCACCAGTGTTTTTCCCCCCCTCCCTCTGTAAAAGGTATTCAGAACTGATGCAGCAAAAGATGACTAAGTAGACTCTCACTCCTAATACTTGCCACAAAAAGGCTTGTTCATTATGGTTTTGTCTAGTTCTCTGGTTTCTACCTGAGGAATGTGCACAGCAGAAAGGATATGAATTGAGCYGAAAATAATCATGTATTTGAACAGACTCTCATTTACCTGACAAATAAGAGAAACACACCCTAGCCATTCGTGCTCATCTCTTTGTATGACAAAAGGCATTACTGCTGAAAACAAGCCCTGTTGAGATTTACAGTAAAAATAATCCCCCTTTCCAACCTGTTCAAGAGGCAGCAGTTGTTCTTTCAAATATTCCAGTTTCTGTAGTAATTCTCTCTCTTTCTTGACCTGGTGATCTTCTATGTGTATAGCCACAAACAGTCTGTGAACCAAGGATTTGATATCTTCCATTTCAGTAGCATGCTCACTGCTCAGCTTACCTAAGAATAAAATGTTTGTCATAACCAATTCAGAAGCTTACCCTCTTCATTCTCCTTTCCAGCCCCTCAAAAAAGCAGAGAAAAATCAGATGAAACAAAAGCAAAGAAGGATTCCTTTTTCCAGACAGGTTCCTATTCTCTGAACCTTTTGGATGCATTTCATTGATGAGATGAGATAATAGGGTCATTAAATGTTTGTGTTGTTCATGAGTTGTTCAAAAGGTTCATACCTTTTTTAGGAGCTGACACGCTGTATGTTTTGCCATTGATAACAAGTTTAAAATCATTCATCAGTAAGACTTCCATCAAGGTTGCATCAGAGACCTTGCTACCATCTGCAGAAGAAAGATTTAAGCAAGAAATCATTTTAATCATAAAAGATCTTAAAGATAGCTTAAAAATTAGCTAGTTGAGAAGTAGAGAGCTAGACTCTCCAGTACAAGGAAGACAAGTAATCACAGAGGTGACTCTGGAGACTCCTCTTGTACTTTTTTATACAAAAAGTCACAGGAACGCTATTTACAGGAATGCTATCCCATCAGCAACATAGAAAACAGGCTAAGACAAATATTCACATCTATTTTTTCAGTCAGTTAGAACTGGAAACAAGGGGGCAACTGAGACCTTCAGTGAGAAAAACTCCTTATTTATTTTTTGTATTTGTTGCTTTTCTCATTCCCCTTCTGCCAATCTCCTTTGCAAAAAGCCCTTTCACTCAAAGGACAATATTTGTGTCTGCCTAGGGTTTACAGAAGATTTGCCTTTGGTAGATGGAACCCAATTCTAATAAATTAATTGGCTCTTTTCCAATTGCATGGACACACCGCAAGCCCTTCCCAAGGCATTCTCAGCACAGCAGACCTTGCAAGATTAGCACTCTGGCAGCATTTCTTATCTCTCAATCAGGAAAACACATGCATCCAAATGAGGAATGGACTCTTCCTCTCTGACATGCCAAACACTAGGACAAATGYGTCTAGAAACTCTGCTGCAAATTCAGACAGCCCAAGGAGCAGGGTGCTCAGAGCGCTGCTGCCGGACGTGCGACGCAGCCGGACGTGTGGCACGAGGGCTGCTGTGGAGCAGCTGGCCTTTAGCACCTTCGTTCCCTTATACACGAAAAGGGCACCTTCCCCTGCGCCTACAGAGGGGGGCCCAGGAGGTGGAAAACGGAAGCTYTGCTCCTGACATGAATATTGATCAGACTATACAGCTTAATGAAGGTTTCTGTATGTAAACGTTCGTCACAGCGCTGCTGCCCCAGCTCCTCCATCTGTCTCCATGTGCCCGCCACAGAAAGGCACTGCTGAAAACCCCACATCTGYAATTATTTATTCACTGGATCTCTGCTGTCTGGTCCCATCTGCTGGGATTTAGACTACAGAACTCCACGAGCGAATGCACCAGCTGGCTCACTGACCCGCTCTGTGCGTAGCGAGGCAAGTCTGGAAGACTGTCACTTTCAACCCAAAATTTGAAATTTTAATGCACCCATTCACTCTTATTTATTTATTCTTACACATTAATAAGACWTCAAAACTAATTTGCATGTAAATTAAGGTGATATTTATAAAGTGACATTAAGGCAAATTGTTTTTCAAAGGAGTGCTCAACAAGCTCTTTGTTCTGCATCTGGCACAACACAGATTAACTTGTCCAATCCTTCCCTCACTGAAAAGCTGAAAAGTATTTAGTTTGTTGGTTTTGTTGCTGTTATTGTTTTGTTTTTTGTTTGTTTTAACATGAAATTCCATCAATGCTTTCAGCAAGAGGATACTTTCTTATATCTAAGCATGGGTGTTGAAATGTGGACAACGTCTACTGAATTTTTTCAGGGCTAGGACTATACCTGCAGAAAGAGTATCAAATATGCTTCTATGACTTCAATTAATGACCAAATGAAGAGGAGGAAAAAGAAAAAAAAAAAAAAGAAAAAAGTTGCTTGCTGGGTTGCTACTCACTTTAAATATGATCCCAGAGGATAAGAGAAATTTGAAAAGATGTATTTATTTAAAAAAAGCACGACAAAGAGAAGCTACTTTAAAATATTAGAGGAAGCTATTTGGATGTAAGGAATGTTATATTATTATGTCCAACTTTGCTTTATAAACAAGCCTTTCCAAGAGGACTCCGATACTGATAACTGAAAAAAAAAGCTCAGAACCATTCCAAGGTAAAACACAACAGAAATTCAAGGTACCTCTTGCAAAGACTTCTGCCTTCTCAATTCCTTTATCTTCTCTCTGTACATCCTGCAGAAATGCTCCAACTGTCACTACCATTGGCTTGATAGTAAACTGACAGCGCTCTCCTCTCGTGGGCAAAGTAAGAGTTACCACAGGAAGACCATATCTGTAATTAACAGTCACTTCTGGGAGGGAGGAAAAGGAAAGTATGGTGAGTGAAAAAGCCATACTGTAAACTGCAGTTAAACTTAGCCCTTTCTAAAGCATGTAATAAATAAAGAACCACCACACAGTACTATCTGGATGAATGAATGCAGTACTGGCATTTCTAGGGCACTATGTACAACAAGCAGCTAATTTCATCTCACTCTATCCCCCATAAAACAAGCAGGTGCCCTCCTGGTTTTAATCAGAGAGCAGCACAGAGTGGGGATGGAGGTGGGCTATGGGGGGAATATAGGCTAGTGTAACACTAATGCCCACTCCACATTTTAGTCTTTTTTACACCCCCACCCAGAGGCTGGAATGGAAAAATCTGTTGATGAAGGCAGGAAAGCAGCTGATGGGAAATGTTACCATCAGATGGCACCAGGGTGCTGCAACATGCKCCTTTCTGCTGTGTCCAGCTTGTAGTTTGCCTCAACTGCTGCACCTGTAACACAGACCAGGGAGATGTGTTTTTGGGAAGGTTAGCACACAAGATTAATCTAGGGAAAAGCGGTACCCAGCCCATCCTCGTGGTCTGCTTCTGCGCGATTCGACAGCAGACGGGTATTGCTGGAAAACACCATCACTCAATCGGTTTCTTCTTTTTAAAGGATACAAACATCCCTCCTAGCAAGTATGAGTTTCACTAGAGGCAGAATACTGCTTTGCCTTCCACGGCTTATAAATACCAAGAACAATGAGCCAACCAAAYGAAACCTCCCAACCCAAGCAGTGCTCCTGAAATACTTCACTCTGGCTCTCAGAACAGGCTCTGCTCTCCTCCCAAGAAAGCGCCAGCACCCGAGCTTTGCCACCGCTGCGGGGGCCTCAAAGCAGCAGCGCTGGGCAAGCAGAGGCACCAGGGGAAAGCCCAAGCACCTGCCCGGGGCCCCCAGCACAACCTGCGGCAGAGGCAGGGTCTCAGCAGCCAGGCCTGGCCGCGGAGCCTTCGGCACAGCGGGAGCCTTCCAGCAGCGAGCGGAAGGAGAGCCGGGGGGCTCCGGCCYCCCCCCTTTCTTCACACTTACACATGTGGTGGAATAACCAGAACACCAGAGGCGACAGGCATTACTGACACTCATGGTATTACAAGAAGATGATAGCAGTGCAGCTTGTCCAAGTATCAAAGAGCTATTGYTATTATTATTATTTTTAAATCCATATGAGATTTTAAAATAAAATAAATCACTCTGGGAATTTCTAACACTGGGAAATTTGTATAATGTAATCTTTAGRCATCAAAGGCAGACAGAAACCTAGACAAACTACCAAAACATCTAAGAGAAACTGTTCAATATAAGAGTAATATGAAAACATTATTATAAAAAAAAGTAACGACCACCAATCACAAAGAGCGCAGCAATGCCATGCAGCACAGCAAAGCTACAGCATGCACACAATGTCACATGCATGTAACCTCTATATTTCTATATTTCTAAAGTTTCCTGTAATAGTCCACTAGCAGTTTTRATTCCATCTAGAGGAGTGGCTTATACAAAAAAAATGGGAACACAGAGCCTAGTAGGAAGAAGATCAAGTTCAAAATTTGATATATTTTTCACAAAAGTCAYTGAGTGAAAAAAAAAGTCTAAAATAACATTCATCAATAGCCTCAAATGTAATAATGAGCAAARGAAACAATTGCTTTGTTAAAGGTAGAATACTGCTTTGCCTTCCATAAATAAGAAACAATTGTTTCTTCTGGGGGCTATTTCAGCACTTGGTTTTTATGGATGCTGTGTTCATGTATCAGGTCTATGGAACGTCCCAAAGTGTTGGATACCTGTTGTCCAACCCATCCCGCACACTGACCTGTACACACTCTACTGCACCTAGAAGTTGTAAATTGGGATATCAATTTTGTTTATAAAAGAAGCACTGCCTTCAACGACTCCAGCTGAAAGTATATTAAATTCTCTCTACTGGAAAGACATCTTTAAGGTATTTAATTACATTATTCTTGATAATTCAGCATTTACCATTTTTTATTCCCTGAATCTCTGCATACTGTACTATAAAGTTCTAACTATTAATGCATTAAAATCACATCAAAATCACCTGTAAAGAATATATAAAACATTAGAAGAGCAGAAGTCAATGAGCTAGACTGTCGAACAAGGTTCAAATTATGAACTCCTCCTATACAAACGCGGCATCAATCAGCYGGGAAGGCCAAGGGGCTCAGTTAACTCCTGAAACTGCAGACTCAGATCTAGATTCACAGGGAGAAAGTTATTTCAAGAGCGAAGTTGTTAAACCACTAACTTGTCTTCTACAACAAAACTAGACYGAAAGAGTTTTTAGACATAAGAGGAAGGATAAAAGTCTCAAAGAAAGACAAAGACTCTCAAAGCGAATATTAGTGAGAACTTAAGACACAGTGATAATCATAATGAAAATATTCTATTTAGTTTTAAAATGGGATGGATATGGATTTTATATATATATATATATATATATTTTTTTTTCATCCAATTTGAAAAAACATTTGCTCTTTTAAGGCCACCTCATTTCTCTAATAGGGGAAAAAAAAAAAAGTTGCCACTCTGACCTCAACAGTGGCAGTTTTTAGTGCCCCGGTTTTAGCACAGCTTTACAGACAACTGTAGCAGCCTAACTGACCTGGAAACAAGCTAAGCAGACTGAGTGCGGACAAATGCACAAATAGCAAAGCTTGTTTGTTTTGTTTTACCTTAGGTACTGACAAATCACTGAACCTGCACTGTATTTTCTGGAATTGCCCTTAGTCAAACTCCTAAGCAGCTTTTACAAAACATAATTACCACGGACGTACTATAATTGTTATGGTTTTCCCATATCCTGATCTCTTTCTTTTCATCTCTAAGGCAATGATACGAAATATGAAATYATAATAGAACAGCACAGTCCTAGAAACACGCTGCTCCCCTGAGCGTTAGCTTTTCACTCGTATTCCAACAACAGCGCAGTAAAACACCCCCTAATTAAACCCATCTTGCCGCCAGCCTTTCCCGAGCCGTGCAAGGCTACAGCCCTTGCGCGGCAGCAGCGGAGAGCTCGGCCTCCCCCTGCAGCCCTTGGTGCTGCTGCCTTCCCAGGCTGCTGGAGGAGAAGGGAGSAAGGCAACAAACCAGGGCAAAGCCACAGGGAAAATCAGCAGCTGCAACATCCACAAACAAGCTAGGGGGTTTCTTTTTCCAATTTGCACCAGGGAAGCCGGCATTCCCAGCAGGTGCTATTCCCAACACACTGTGGGGAAAATCACCCATGCAGATGCTGTTTCCCTTTGGGTGCATATCACACAAATAGCTCCTCATATTTTCATACATGTTTTCATATGCGTTAGACAACTTGCATATTTCTTTATCTCTAATGAACACATCCAGAAGCTCTCTTCATAGGAATGATGTCAATTCCAGTTCAATTTTCTAAGGGAATCAAACCTAGCAATTAATTTATAACGGAGTAACAATCCATAATTTGATGGATGAACTGTCTTTTGGGGATAATTATGGTAAAAGTTCAAAAGCAAAAGGAARAAACAGCTGTTGTCATCTCAATCTATTAACTCTACATAAGTTGCTCAACCATGACCACCAAAAATGAACCAGTATTTCACACTTAGTTTACAAAAACTACACAAAAGGTATTTCCCTTTATAAAATGGCTCACCGAGGCCTATTTTGGAGGCTTAAGCTGATCGAGATTTATGTTGTTTTTATAAACAGTCCCACTTGGGTAGGAATACAAGATAGGAGCCTTAATAACCACGAATCATCACTTTACAAGTGCTCATTTAGGCTACAGAAATACCTTCCCTTTCCTCAACTTTTCAGTAATTTTTTTGTTGTTTACACTGAAAGCAGTTTCAATACAAACTGCAGCTTCAAGAAACATTACTCAGAGTCAGTTGCATCATCTGGAACACCAGTTTAAATTAAACAAGCATAAAAGCCCCATAACAGACATTACTCATTCTGCAATAACACTGTTGGTTTTAGTTACAGTTTCATCCAGGGAAGATAGATAGCAAATACTCCAAGTGTCAGAAGTATCTTATTTATCTCTCCCTCCAGCAATAAAAACAGTATTTTTAACCCCCTCCCTTGGGGCAAAATGAAAGCTAATAAAAGTAACCAAGAGGGCTCTTGGGGCTCTTGCAGCAAAGCACTAATATCACCCTGAGAAGTATGGTCGGGTGGGCACGAAGCAGCAGCAATGCAGCATTCGGGGGCTTTTCTTTACAACGAGTCTTCTCTTAGAGCACTATTTAGAAAAGCAAGCAAGAAAACAAGGAAATACAAACAAACAAAGCAGAGCCCAGCCGGCTACAAGCTTGTTTTCCCATACCTTCTATTTATCTCTAAGTGTCTTTCATTCCCCTCCTCCTGTTTCAGGTTTTAAGAACAGTCAGTACTGAAGTTAAGTAACTAGATAAACTCTGCTGGTGACCAAAATGACAGCTTTAATTAGCAGCACATGGAGAGGACCGACCATGAAGAACCTCCCGCGAAGGCCCAGCTGGTTGTACTCATCAGCTCCCTGGCACCCCACCTTACCCGGCAGGCCTTCAATCCATCCTTCATCTTTGCTTCCACTAACTTCCCCTCTTTTACTAACTTTGTGCCCAACTCCTCCCCATACACAAGCTCCAGTTTAGTGGTTTGCAGAGGGAGGGCAAGAAGGCAGCAGGTGCTCTCCGCAAGCCCCTCAGCAAGCTCTCTTCCTCTCTTTTATCATAGTCCCTATTTTGCGATAGGAAAATCACTTCTCTTGCACTGGACAGCCCAGGGAGTGGAGTTCTGGGCGCCTGCCCACTGCAGCATCTCTCAGATGCGGAGAGGCTGAGAGCCCTGGGGTTGTTTAGCCTGGAAAGGCTCAGGATGGATGTTACCAATCTGCTTAAGAAACGGTRTAAAGAAGATGGAGCCAGTAAAACCAAGCTCACATTCAAGAGCAGTGCCATCCATTTGCTAAGCTGTCAGCACAGCCAGGATTTTCCGCTTGTCCCACCAAATGGATCTCTGCTTTTTTAGACACTCTTTCTTGGAAAAGAATCCTGGCCAGGGAAACCCTGCTATATTCAACTTCAAGAGCAAAAGCAGTGACCAAGGCAGAGGGTTGGACTAGATGACCCCTTCCAAACTCAACTGTCCTGTGACCCTGTGACTTTAATTTCAAAATTATGCTTATAATGTGTCCGATTAGGTAAGAGAACAGGCTCACTTCATCTTTTCCTACAAGGGTCTCAGAAAAGGTGCATCTTCACACACGCAGCTGCTTTCATCTCAGGAAAACAACTCATCTCCTGTGTAGGAATAAAAACAGTTCTTCAAATTGCCATCAAAGGAAAAAATTTGATTATATTTCAACTGAAAGGAGGCAACAGAAATGAAATATGGGACACAAAGTCAGAYTAATGCACTTAGGGATTTATTCAAGCTGTAGTCAACTCTCATTCTTCTTTTCAGGGACTTTTCCAATTCAAATCACCAGGCAGGTTGCATCACACACAAAAATCAAGTCAATTCACAAAGCAGTACTTTTTCCAGCACTTCCATGATTTAAAACATAAGTAAGTTTATTTCCCCTCTAATGCAAAAAAGCAGCTTATGATAAACCTACAAAATGCACTTATCTCTTTTTTTATGAGTATTATTTTCTTAGGTATTTCTTTTCTTAACTGTGCAGCCCTCCAGAGCCTTACAGCATTACAGACTGGCTGAGTGAAAAGTGCCTGATAAATGAGACTGACCCTGGGCTTAGCAGCAGTGCCCGGCAGAGGCACCAGGCAGGTCGGCTGGGATTAGCAGCAGAAGCCGCTCCGGGCACAGCTCCGCGCAGCTTCTCGCCACAGCCTGTCACAGGTAACACTGACGGCTGGCCCTGCCCAAGGGCCCCTGTAAAAGGACCCTCCTGCGCAGCTGCTGGGACACATCAGGGAGCCAAGCTGGGCACTCTGCTGCAGCCTCTCCCTCCTCACTCAGCTGTCCCCAACAGTTTCCATTTCCATCTCTTCTGTGCTGCGGACACGAGCCATTCCTTGCATATGTTCCACGCTCATATGTCCTCTCCCAGGTACCCAACTTCCCTAGCATTTGGCCACAAGCCCATAAGGAATCCTAATAGCCACCCTACTAAATCAGAAGCAATTCTCTCCTTCATTCCACTGCCCTCACAAAAAATAGCTTAGTGCACTGTTCTTATTTGGCCACAACTTAACGTTATCTGTAGTCACTTAAGAGCCTCTTGCAGCCTTTTATTTTTATTTTTTTTATTCCTAGCTTCTCCTTCAAGCATCTATCTCTCCGTGCTCTCCAAACTAACAGACTTCCAACAAATTGTCGAGTTTCTCAGCTGTCATGCCATCGATCAAGTTTTAATGATGAAGTTCCCTCACAGGGTGCCACTTCCTCGTTCATGACAAATTGCCCCCATCTCTCCCTCCCCTCTGCCAGCTGGAGCACACCAGCTAGCAACAAGCATTCCTGCAGCATGGAAGAAACGTGGCTCCAAAGGCCAGCTGCTAAGGATCCACTTGCGCCTTTCCTCTTGGGAAGACCAACTCCACAGGAGCAGCCAAGCTCCTCCCGAGTTCCCGTCCCTGCGCTGCGCAAGCCTCTCCCCGCGGCACCGCCACACGACGAGCAACTGGCAGGACATTAACTGGTTGTTCAAAGGGAAGCTGCCGGCCCAACACAGCAGCCCATCTCACCGAGCTCTCTGTGGTCACCATGAGAGGACACACGAGTCCCCGTTCCGTGCCGGGTACCCACAGGCAGAAACACCCTCACACRGCCAAGCCAACAAAGCCACGCAAGAAACCTTCCCGCCTGTCTAGTGATCTCCACAGGACCCAGCTCCAAGGGCTATCAGTAGCCTGACCTGGGGCTCTGCAAACTGCCACTGCAGAGCCTGTGGCTATGCAGGCACCCGAGTGCTGAGCAGGGAAGAGCACCGGGGTGGCTCTTCTCAAAGACATGCTTAGAAAAATCCAGCTGTAGCAAAAGTCTTACTAGAAATACGGAAGCAACTACACAAGTTACTCGGAGAAACCAATGTTTCCATAAAACAACATTTCTGATTCACGTCTAAGTTGTTTTTCCTGCAATCCTCAGAAGGAGAAGGATCTCAGTCAGCAAGAGCACAGGCTGTTCCAGGGATCCATTATGGAGCATATCTGTCTTCCCTCAGTAAAGGCACCAACTTCTATATGAAACACAAGTCAATGAACTACCCAGACACATTCTCTGACATAGTATAGACTTGAACCCCAGTCATTTTCCCCTGTTCAAAATCATRCTGTTAAGTCTACGCTTTTAGTTTAGACTGAAAACGCAACAATCAACAAGTCCACACAGAAAACTGTTAGGTTAGGGGCAAATCTGTTACCCTGGATTTACCTCCATTAAAATTCATACAACCATGCAGAAAATTTCATGCTTTTGCAGCAACACAAACTGAATACAAAGTATCTGTTTGATCAGACAGGTAACAAAAATATTACACACAATAATGAGGACAGGAAACAACTATTTCTTTTTCAAAGAGAATTCTATTCCCTCAGTTTAGTATTAGAAAGATTTGCCCAGTAAGCATCACAACATGTCACATACAACACCGAACATGGTCCTATTTAAACTGCCTCAACACCATTTCAGCTCAGGTATCTCATGTATAAGCAAATAAGGTGCAGAAAGGCAGAGATTACTCATTTCCTCAAAAACTTGTCTGCCTGGAGGTGGCAGAGCAAGGACAGGGTGGGCAACCCTGCAAGCACCCAGCGAGCAGAGCTCCTGCTCAGGTCTCAGGTCTCCACAGCACATCCCGGGATGGGAATTCCTGGGCCCAGGTCTCCTGTATAAGCAAGCAGCCTGTTATTCTCATCAGAAAAAAAAGAGTCCCTCGAAACCCTGCCATTTAAAACACAAAACTAGTCTGTAGGCAGAAGTTTGGTTAGTGCTGGCTGTTACTCAAAAATCAGCTCCCTAAGTTCTTGCTTTCTTTAGCCTTGCATATATTTGGAAAAGAAATACTTCCATATGCTACTATTTATTTGCAATTTACACTGATAAATGCATCATATGCGAAAGCAGAAGGGGAAGAACCCTGGAGGTTTTAACTATGTTGGCTGTTCAAATATTAAAGAATAAGTAGAAAATTAAAGCAGCAACAATGTAGACCAAAAATACACCCATAGATATTAACGGTGGACCAGTCAGATCTCTCTTACCCAATGTCTTCCATAACATGACTCCAAGAATTGGGGCGGTAATTTCTTAAAGATCAGCATAAACTCTTTTTTTCCCCTTTCTCCCTCCAGGAAACCTCTTTGCCTTGATTTAAAAGAGTTCAATAGAGGCATATTGCAGATAATTCAATATTCAGGAGATGACAATCATAAACTAGTACAGTAAAAGAACAATCCCCTCTTCCCCCTCCAAAACAGGCATCCTATTTCTAACCAAAAGGTTTTAATGGACTGAGTCAGAAAACCTCAGCAGTTTAACCTGCTCAGATGAGCAAACTTCGACTAGCTGTCTAGCCTCCAAAACGTCTTCCCTCTGCAGGCACCTGCAGATTACAAGAAACTATTCAGATTCAAAAATTTTTTAATTGTAGAACATTTTTCCCACATTTGAAACAATTCTTTTACAAGAACAAAATACACGAACACACCTCCTTTCCYAAACTCCCCCCTCCTTTTTTCTTTCTTTTTTTTTTTTTTAAAGAATGTCCAGTGGTGTCATTTGAGCATTGTAAAGCAGTAAGACTCTGAAGATGCAGTTTCCAGTGACTTTCAGCTTTGTTGCTGAACATGTTATTACACCTCAGCTCCTCATATCTATATAAAAAAAAAAAGGAAGGGATAATGACACTTACCCTAATTTGTTCCACCCACGGAAAGTTTTCAGGGATGAAAAGGAATCAACTCCAGGAACCACCCAGAGTTACCTACCAGTTACTGCTGCATTCATCAGCCAAGCAACTGGTCAACCAGGACATTTGTACATTTTGCCAATAACTATATTTTGCTCTAGATCTTGAGGATACTTAAATATCAGTGGGCCAAATCTTACACAGCCACCCCAAATATGTGGTATCACTGCAACCACAGTTACTTTGATAGTAACCAGAGTGGTAGTTGCCACTCTTTACAAACTGAGACAAACACATTCTAGTGTTACTGATCAATACTCTGTTTTTTCCCAGCTCTAAGGTTTAATGGATCACTGTATCTTCACAGTGCAGACAGACTTTATGCATTACATGGAAAATGACAATTTTTCAAGTGAGTTTTTTAGGAAGAAATGGCTCCAAGAAGGAAAGTTAGAGATTATATACTAAACACAAGAGCAAAAGCTTTCACATGACAAAAACATAATCAATGCTTAAGGAATCCCAGCAATCAGAGCAAACTGAACATTTTCTTCTCCTCTTGGCCAAGCTCGTCTGTCATTGCTCATCTCCATTATATTCTGCATAACTACCGATTTCCTTTCAAAACTGCACAGCAGCCAGAAGGCAGCCCTGGCCAAACAAGGCGTAGCTCTGTTCCTGTCTTTCTGCCTTGAAATCCAAGGCTGTCAGCCCCAGGCAATTTGCAGGCAATTTGCAAAAAAAATCTAACATAATTAAAAAAAAAAAAAAGATGGTTCACTTTTATACCATAAATAATGTCCTCGAGCTAAGAGCAAAGCATTCATATGCAGCTGGCACTTTTTTATTTATTAAAGTCATATACTGCTTTTGAGGGATTGTTTTTCAAGGAAAAGGAAGCAATGTCAAGTAAGCTCTGCCTTTAAAAGACTAAAGCAATAAATCAAAGAACACCTATTAGCCAGAGCTGCACATCAACTGGCAAAGGTTAATGACAGGACCCATGTTCTGCCTTGATCCAGGACAAGCATGCCAAGCCCGGAGCTATGGGAAAACAATGCCAGAGGCATCATCACAAYCTCCAACTGCCTCTTTGGTGGAAATACCCTGACTTTACTTGGCCTAAATTAGAAAGTCCTGAAAACCAAGTGGATTTTTGCTACTGAACTCCTTGGTTCATTTCAAAATCTTCTCCTCTGCTAAGGAACAATACTATTTTGGATCAATCCAACCAGGCAATGCTTGTTGCGGAACCCTAACCTTTGTATTCCAGCCTGGATCTCTGGCGTGGCGGCCTAAAGCTAATGGCAAGGAGGCAATCTCGTGKTCTGGTTCAGGGCCACACACAGCGAGACGACAGTGAGCACTGCCGTGCAAGCGGCTCCGGGCAGCCTGCCGCCCTCACCGAGGGGAACCGCAGCCGACTCCCAAGCAAGCAACCCCACGTTTCTGCACTGCTTGTTATTATTCCTCCTAACTACTGGACTTTCAATAGCTTTGCATGGGAGTTTATTRAGTGAGAACAGCAACCACTATTATCAAGAATAGACCTGTAGGCAAGCTATGAGTTAGGAGCCTGGGCATTTACTTTTAACCTCCTGAGCCCTTAATTTGCTCATAGTGGTAGGAGTTCTTCCCTCACTCACCCTTTCCAAGCTGCCAATATACTCCTCCAGGGTCTACAAGAGCAGCAACAATTTCAGAGGGTTCTTGCTTTCCTATCACTCACCATGTTCACAATGTATYGAACTATGTTCATTTTTGACAGACTGTACATTACACATCATTTTCATTAAACTCCCTTTGTAATCCCTGGATAGCCAGTGCTCAACTCGCAAAAACCAGCAGAATCTGGACTCAGAGCAGCAAAGAATATGCACTGAGACATTGAGACTTCTCCACAGAGCTCTCAAAGGGCTGTAATAGTCTAAATAGAGCTTTTTCTTTCAAGAATGTCTCTCATACTCTTAGCAACATGCTGAACAGTTTCAAGAGGGAGAGATCTACCACATAACCCAGCACGTAGCAAATCCACCTGGCCAACACCATCAACATAATAACAAATACATTTCCAGGAAGAAAATAAGTAATCTAAATATGGAATTACTAAAATGCAAGTTTGCCATCTGTTCTGTTTCTCCAATATGTTGCTGCACTGGCAAAACAGATAGTCCTCTTTGCCTATGAGTTTTCTACTCTTCTAGCTTGTGAGGTTTTCTTCCTTTCATAATATAAAGAGTAATTTTAACTTCATGCAAATAGGTAGGAGAGGATAGGGTCCAGTCCATCACTTTAAATGCACAAAATTGTCTCTACAAGGCAGCAATTAGTCTCTGAAACACACACCCACACTGAAACATTGCTCTTGTCTCACACCAGGCCAGGACACAGAGCTGAACCTCTCAAGTGGTGCTGAAATCAGGTATTTGCAGTCCAAGTATCTCCTCAGAGTGACATGGCTCCCTGCTAGCTCAATCAGTGGCCTTGTGCACTGCAGTTATGTATTAATTAATGTTATTTAAGTTAAGTTACAGTTGAGTTATAAAGACTTCAAGGAATCTCTGTTGGGGGCACTGCTCCATACGGCTGATGCTGCAGTAACTGATGAAGGTGCTCACTAACCTGCTGAATACAACAGTTTCACCTTCTTCATGGAGCACAAATRATATCAAAATGGCTTGTCCCAACTTCACTGCCCCTCAGCTATAAACCAAACCAAGTAGCAAATCAACAGACCTCTGAACAGAGAAATAACCAATGTCTTAAAAGGAGAGCCACAGGAAGAGTGGAGACTTGCTGCAGGGGTAGCTGGTTGTGCTAGAGACGCGCTGAGAGCAGGGCCTCCRTGTGAAGCACGGAGGAGCGGAGCAGGGTGCAGGCGGGAGCGGTTCAGCGGAGCTCTGGCTCTGCAGCTCAGCCGAGGATGGACCGGGATGTCCCAAGAGCTCCTGCCCACCGAGCGAGAGGGCCTCACCACAACGAGGGAGGCACCAGGCAGCGGCATTTGGGTGCAGCCTGTACCTGAGGCTCTGCTTTATCTTGCTCTGCCCCAAATTGCTCTACATGCACCCTACAAAAGACACTCTCCATGAAAACAACTTTGTGTAGGTGACCAGCTGATTASGTACGAGCTCCTACAGAACCACACAGCTCAAACAGCAAAAATGCCCAGAGGAGGACTTGCACACTCAGGTTTAGATGGCTAGCACAGGCATCAATAGAGAACCTGAAGCAATATGCCTAACCACACAAGCTGATCACATCCCCTCAGCCTATCCGCATGCAACAGGGAACGTCACCCGTGTCCTCCTTTCTCCCCGACACGTGGGACCGGGCAGGAAAGAGAGCTGAGCATTTTCCCTACCAACTCTGTCCCTTGCTTCTCTCATCCTTATGGTTTTAGTTTGAAATTACAAAGGAGAACAGCAGGGAAAGAACAAGGAAGGGAAATGAAACCCACAGCAGTATGATGAGAAAAGCCACCAGCAGCTGTTTTTGAGGTGGATGCACAGTGGCAGACAGAGCTACAAGCTGTTCTTCCTTCCTGCACAAAAGGGTGACAGTCTGTCGACAGCTCTGGCATATTTCCATTAGTTTGCATTTGCTCTCTCATAACACTGCCTCACTTGGGTCACAGGTGAGACCATTTTCATATCCCATTCCTCCCTCCCTAAGAAAAGGAAAGGAAAATCTTCCTACAAAGACCTCATTTGAGCAGGAGAGTGCAACAAKATCATTTCCTGAAAAGATGATTCATGCTCAAGAATTTGGAAAGGAAATAGCTGACCTCAGCAGTTGAGTTTCTACTTTTAGATACAAACTCTACTGTTAGCAAGAGAGCCTCTTTTGAAAGCTTCAGAATAACAACCTTCAACCACTTTCCTGCCCCTCGGGCTGCATAACTTCACACACAACCGTATATTTTTATGACCACATTACTAAGTTGTTTGTTTATATACAACCCATTTCATATGTGTGGACATACATCCCATTTCTTTGGGTCAGTCAAGATCCAAGAACACTCAAGATTCCACTAAAAACAATAAGCAGATAACAACTCTGGGCATTTCAAAATCCTA
The DNA here is from genome assembly GCF_003342845.1 of Nothoprocta perdicaria. NCBI lineage: Eukaryota > Metazoa > Chordata > Aves > Tinamiformes > Tinamidae > Nothoprocta > Nothoprocta perdicaria. Next base: position 915,569 of record NW_020455988.1, read on the forward strand.
AAGCATACAAATTAGAAACAGCTTTTTTTAATGCTTTATCTGAAACGACACAAAAAACAAACAGTGTTGAAATTTCTGAAGCTGAACACGTAGGCCTGAAAGCCAAGCATCTTTAATAGTTATTTCTATATCATTATAGTGCAAGTTGTTTGATAGAGTCACTGACTTGAAAACTGTGAATGCTCTATTGATGATAAAAGAGAAACAACTGCCAACAATATCCAGCAGCGTCTRGCATGAAGATTCAGCTGGGCTCCAATAAACACTAACATATGTGTATGAGTCACAGGGACTAAAAAAAATAGTTTTTTTTTTTTTAACCAATACACTGGGATTGAAAAATTTACTTTTAACTATCTGATTAAACTAAGAATATGTTCCATAATTTCACCTTTTCAAGAGACAGCTGCATTTCAACAACAACAGCTCAAGTTCAGAAAGGAACAAGAGCTGTCTGAAAACTAAACTGGCAATGATAATTAAAGCTTCTTCAACTGCTGGATTCCTAGGTCTCCATGGGACACAGCCTCTTGATGCCACATCCTTAGCTTTTCCCAGTTCCTGTGTAGTTCCCCTTGTGGAAAATGACCTTTCAGCTCCACTACAGCTGCCATCAGGGAAGCAGCTCTTCTGATAACATAACTGCACTGCCAGGTCCCGACACTCAGGAACTGTCACCAGCCAAGGAAGAAGATTCCTTGGGACAACCTTTCACTCCTAYGCCCTGCCTGCACGTGGCGACTCCAGCTAGCATCCTAAAACAGGAACAGAACCATCACCTGGCCCTTCAGTTATTCCAGGCTTTCCAACTGCTCAGCTCTCAGGCATGCATACTGAAGAGCACCTCATTCCTGTTAGAACAAGGGTACTCCCAGACCCAAGAGATGGGAAATATTCCTGTTCTCTCATTTCAGGCCTAGCTGAAAAGCCCGGTTCACTTCCTACCAAAATGCCCAGAATGGCACATGATGCCTATCAGGCTGCAAATCTCCTCTCAGTTTTATAGTTACATAAATATTTCCATGAGTTATATCACAGAACTCAAAATGCAGCTCTCCTCTGCTTGCAGTAGCTTATCATTTGTCAAGTTTCCTCCTTAAGAAAGGAAAATACAAGTATGTTTTACACAAACGTGTTTAAGTGGGTTTTACAAACTATGGCACTTTGATGTCTTTGTAAAATTGTATCTCTGCTTTGTCTCACAACTGTCATTGCAATGCCTTATCCATTAAAAACACCATCTAGGTCAAGATCCATTTCCATACCCTTCGGCTATTTTGCTAAGCATGGAAAATACCTGCAAGACGACGAATTCGGAAGTCCAGCACAAGGGGGCTGTACAACAGGCAGCTCTCCCTGGAAGGATTTACAAGCACTCTGCTCCATCTAAGATATGCTCCTGTCACGCTGGTACTTCGGCGACGGGGGGCCGCGGYGCGACCGCAGCAGAGCCCACAGCTGGCAAATCCACAAAGGCCGCTCTCAGCAGAAGAGAAGCAGAGACCTAAGAGTGAGTCCTCAGCAAAGGAGRAACCCAAGGAGCAGCTTTTCCATCTTGATTCAGGCCAAGCATCACAGGGAGAGGCAGATTTAACAAAGTCTCTCCTTCCCCAGCCTGATGCTCACGGATGAGAACAGGCTAGGAAAACTGGGAGCTTCGTAAGGTCACATTTGCCTGTGGGCATCTGAGACAGCACAGTTAACCCTTGTTGCGTTGGGTGTCCTTCACACTACATTTAAATAACTCTCATAGCAATCAGAATGGAAAAAGACTCTCTCTATACAGAAGATCTAATCACGTTGCCAGGACAGGATTTTTCCTACTGCATATTTATTAGATTTCTGTCTAGCATTGCTCCATGTATACCAAGTCATGGGTTCCTGTCCTCTCCCTAAGCTGCTTAATAGCTTAGAACATTTCACTCCAAGGCAGACCCACACAGGGGRTATCAAACTGAACATTTCCACATCTTCATTTCAACCTTATCCTTGGCTATTCAGACAGCTCTTTTCTATTATTTGTGCTTATACCTCCCACATGCCTGTGGATTTACGGTCCCCCAGGGTCACTGCTTAAGTGATGCACATTTAATTTTTAAATCTTGTCTCATAAATGAATTTTACAGCTTCTAATCATTTACACTATATTTCTGTGTTCCCTCCAATGATCTGTATATTTATGATAATAGGAAGCCTGAGGCCAAGTATAGAATTCCAGGTGCTGTCATACTAGCAAATGCTCTTTTTCTCTTCTCTCTTGCAACAATTTCTCCCACATATACAAGCAAGTGCACATTCATCTTTCCTACTGCCCTCACATACTCCTGTATTTCCACATCACCAAAACTTTTTTCTAGATCTGCCTTTATTCAGTGGGTTCCTCCCACTGATGCAGCAACTCTATTACATTAAAAAAGCAGGGCAAAGATACTACATCTGCTCTTTTCATTTCCTTTACCCAGATTCTGTAAGAGAACAGCAATTGTTATGATAGTGCCTAGCAACATGGAACAAGAGGTCAAATGATGATATTTTATTACAAAGGAAATTACAAAAATTACTATATGTTGGTTCCCTTAAACTCTGTTAGATTTTGGTTGCTCTTCAGGAGTGTCTTCAGACACTCTTCAGATTGCATCTCAACATATATACCACTATTTCACTGGGACACAGAAGAACTTATAGTTATTTCTCCGTTTTATCAGATCACACTATTTTGTTCAGCATCAGTAAAAAAGCAACACCCAAAAAGAAATATATTGGCCATTTCCCAAGAACTTCATGATGATTCTTACAAATGCAAAACAGAGGAGGTAGCAAGATCTCTGCATTACGAAGTAAATGTCCCTACTCAGAAGCATCAAGTGCAAGGTGCTGTACTAAAGGGGTTTGTTTCCCTACAGATAGGGCAGGCTTGCTGTACTGAACCCTGTAAACTACATTTGTGTTCATTTTAACCAGTATCCCACTCGGCCCAGCCTCCCTCCCGCTACTAACAGGAATGAAATCCAAGGCAGATTACTCACACTTTCCTACAAAAAATTCTATCGCTCAAGCAGACTCTTTGTTTTCCGATGACTTTCCCAAGTATTCAATAAACTCCTCTTTTTTTTTTTTTAATGTATACTAAGGAATCAAACATTAACAGTGCTTGCCTGAGCACTACAGCTATTTGCAATACAAAAGGCTTTTGTTTCCCAAAGCTACCATCTCTTTTGCATGGTTTACCACCCTTTGATGCTGATGACTTAAGAAAAATACAACTCAGAGCAGCCTGCATCTGGAGAACATTTATCCATTAGAATCATGCCAACTTATTTCTCAGCTTGCCTCTCTTTACCTCCACTTCAGCATATTTCTTCCCCTGGGGCTTGAGGCTGATAGTGTATTATATTCAACAATRCAAATGTACTCTCATTATTGTTAATAGATCTTACTCATAGAGAATGACAGCATTTTAATGCGAGATGACCTTTAGTCACTTTTCTAATCTCTTCAGATAAGAGATCGCTTGAATTTTTTTTTCATGTCTGCTGTTTTATGAACTTCAGCTTCACAAATCAGAAAAACTTGTGCTTTTCTGAATTAAAGCRGATAGGGAAAATAGTTCTTAATCTTTACAATTACTCCAAGGAGACAGAAATCCACTACAGTGGATGAACCGTACTGCAATGGGGTACAGAGGGAAGTGGGGAGGAGCAGGTGTGGAAGAGCGCATGGGAAGGGCTGATTCCAGGCCCCCCAGCCRCAGGGGAAGGTCAGGAGCAAGCACAGAGCATCCCACACCAGGGCACTGCTCTGAGGATCCCGAACGAGCCCTGTACACCCCGCGTCACAGGGAGAGCCCACGGCTCCGCACAGCAGGGATCACGGCAACTCGCCCTCAACTYGCCTAGCGAGAACCGAGCAACTCCACAGCTCCACCTCAGCTGCCAGCAGCTCCGTGAGCAGAGCAAGCCCAGAGGAGCAGYGAGCTGCGCTGCCCGCTCTAGAACAGGTATGTGATGGAGCCACAGACAYGGGCTACACATGCAGGAACCCTTTAGCTGCTACAGTATTCATCAGCTAAGTTAATTTGTTCTGCCTACTTTCTGATAACTGCTAATCTAAGGCTGCTATTAGAACAAGAAGAAAATTCAACTGAAATCATTAAATAACACTGCTCGTAAGCAGCAGAAAGTTTAAATCAGAAACAAACGCTTAGTTCTATTGTGCCCTGGGTGGGACGGGTACTGCAGGGAGTTCCTGGCACCAAGCAAGAAGCACTGACCCCGTTTCAGTTTTGAAGAATCTCTGATCCTGTGCCAGCAGGCGGTTTACCAACTCAGCTGAGTCGAGTTGCCCTCATTTGGCACTGTGCAACCCCACGGCGCTGCGGGGCTGTGCGGGGCAGCCGCGCTACCCCGCGCCTGGTCACGCCGCCCGCCACCCCCTCCTCCCGGCCCTCCGGCAGCACCCGGACACCAGGAAAAGGAAGTGCACGTTACGCAAATATTTTACATGGGAACTGTTCCAAAACCGTGCCAGTGAAGAGATCAACTTCAAACTCAAATGTCTGAAAGGAAGAAAGATACAAAAGTGTTTAAATTACAGTTTAAAAGTTAGGAATTCATTTTTAAAATAGATCTTCATCAGAGCAATGCAACCAAAAATAATTCCAAAAGTACCTTTTTGAAACGATAATAATAAAGATATAGTTTGGTTCCACTGACACTATCCTTTGTTAAAGGATCCTATTTTAATGCTTGCTCATCTGCCGCCCCAGAAGCTTTGAGGTATCTGCCGGGGCGGCAGCAGTTCYGTGCCGTTAGTGTCGGAGCTAACAAGCACAATGAGCACTGAAAACAATCAACCAGCAGCACAACGCAGCTGCAACGGCACAGCATGAGCCCACACTTCACTGTATATTTATTGGAGTATCACTTTCTATGTGATTATTTCCTATATTCTTTCCCATTTCTGAAAACCTTAATACCACACCCCATCAAGGCAGGCATGCAAACACACTAACTTTATCACAGGTCCTGTTCAGCATTTTCAACTTGGAACTTGCAAAGTAAACAGAACACAGCTGACTAGGAAGTCCTGAAAGTCATTATGGGGACACAAGTAAAACATCTCAGCACAGAAACGTTCTATACTGGCAGAACAGCTAAATAATTACACTGATTGTTTTTCTTCAAAAATCTTAAGCTAATATTAACACCAGTTCCCTGATTCAACTCTAGGACTTAGCTAGATTATCCATGCTGGATACAGATTTAAACAGGTAAAATTTTTACTGCACATGGACCTCCAACTACAAAGTGATTTTTAGCCAATTTTTTTTTTGGTAAAACAATAAATTTTTAAAAAATAAAAATATATTTTTTAYTTAGGATAAGACTGTTGTCAGAAAAGGACATATTATCCTCTTGACTATGAAAGGGAGCCTGAAAAGCGTCACTATTCAAATCCATCCTAAAGGCTCAGAGAAGATATGTAAGGCTAACAGAAATTCAGTGGTTTAAAAAAAAAAAAAAAGGCACATAATGATTTTTGAGAGATGATATTAAAATATATATACACACACACAAGCCTGTAAGAGGGCTATCTGCTGTTAAGGGGTGCCGCGCACTCGGTGCCAGCTGCAGTGGAAAGCACAGCTGATGCTCACCGAGCTCATGTGCAGCCACCAGGACTGCAGAAACCCAGGACTGGCAACTCGTGACCCTTCTCATGGAAACGAGGCAAACAAGATCAACCGTGGTCTCAAATTGTCTAGTACTTGTTGCGAGGAAGTGAGGCCCTGAAGTTGTGCACCTCTTCCCACAAAAATATAGTAAAAAAGAACTCCTCTAAATCTTTCTTGCATTGTGAAACTTGAATCTTTCCATGAAAATACCAGTTTGGAGAATGTGCAGTAGTTTATAAGAAACATCGTTCTGACTTGAGAGCTGTAATGGAAGTGCTAAACAGTATCTGATCTTCTTTGCCTCCCCTCCTTCAAAGATGACTTATTGAAATTCAAGAAAATTAGGGAAAAAAGTATCTTCATAAACAAGTGAGCAATACAGACTTGTAACCATGTTTGTAATGTGCCATCCTGGAAGAAAACACACAGAAAACAGTCACAATCTTTGACCAACATATTTTGCTGCAGTATGTTTTTTCAGAGTGCCTGTTCCAAGAGTGGGGATTGAACACAGATTAACAAATGTATGGAAAATCCTGCCTTCGCAGTTGTTCTGTGGGTACACAGAGATCAGGCCTGCAGCTCTTTCCACCTTTATCTTCAGTTCCCTTTCACTCCATGAAATAACTCCAATTGAAGTTCAGGAATAAAATCTACCTTCTTCCATACTTGTTTGCTGCTATGTGGGTCTTTGAAGACACTTGCAAAGTCCTCTAATTTAAAGAGAGTCATCAATCAACACAACCAGATAGTAACTAAAAAGCTTAGTTTGGATGGCTCAGCAGCAAGCTGGCAAGAACAAACTGCTCACTGAACACTGGTAGTTTGGGCTAAACACAGCAGCATATCCATTCTATTCTTTTACCACTGTCTTTATGCGCGCATTCTTGTTCAATATCCCCCCCACAAATGTATCAGGCGCTAGGAAGGAAGGTTCAGCTGTGCTTCTCTTGAGCTCACATCAGATTTTTCTGCTTTCAAAAATAGGTGAAGTAGAACAGAGCATGAAAACAGGGAGCAGAAACAAACCACAAGTTCCTCCAGCTTCCCACATCCTGTGCGACTGCCTCCATCATCTGCCAAGCCAGGAAATAATTTTCATATTACTTTAAAACGTCTAAGCTGCTTTATTGTATTGTGTGCGTGTATATATATTAATATATAAAATAAAGGCCAACAGCAGTATTTGATCTTGAATTCTGCAAGTTATACCGTAGACGATCACTAGCAACATACCTAGCAGAATAACCAATACCAGCATTTTTAAAAATCTGCTTATAACTTGTGACAGGATCTACCTTCGTCATTGCACTACAGTTACGAATGATCATAACTTGCACAGAAGTTTTTGTAGTACTCAAAGAAAACAACTACTCATAGTTTCCATTAGGTAACACAAGACATGCTGTAATTGTTACCAAGAGGAGGCAAATATCCAGGAGCTAAAGCATACAGATCTAAATGGAAGGTTTACAAGACCTTCCATCCCACCAACCCAATTTATACACTTGCATTTGAAGGCCAATGAGAACGTAGTTTTCATCAGCAGGCTCAAGGTAACCTGCAAGGTCATTTATTACCCATGTTCATGAGGAAAAGAAACACCATCACCTAGAAGGAAAGCTAACAGATAAACAAGGAAACAAGCTGGTGCAGATGCAGCTAAACTCACCAGAAAGGGACAGGAGACAAAGGTGTATTTTGCTGGTCTAACACCTGGAAGGATTAGTATGATGCCAAAATGTGACCAAATACTCTCTCCAGCTCCGCATGGCAGGGAGAGAGAGAAGGAGAGAGAGAGAGAAGGAGAGAGAGAGAGA
>NW_020455988.1:923850-931713 GCF_003342845.1 Nothoprocta perdicaria
GAGAGAGAGAGAGAAGGAGAGAGAGAGAGGATCCTCCAGTAAGTCTTCTGTAATCTTGTGGAAAAAAAGAATAGATACACATGACAACAAATCTGTAAAGAAAGTGACCAAGTACACACTGTTCGATTGTGGTTTTTGAGCTCATGATTATAAAATGCTGAAGAATGGCACTATTATGACAGTTTGCTCAGATTAAAGTCAAGGTCTCATCTACAGCAAAATAAACTCAGTTTCAACTTGCACCCTCCAAGAATAGTTTGGAGTCCAAGGAACACGCGCATCTCAACGGCTACATTTCAGTTGCACGGCCAGGACTATTTCCTGCCTCTTGAAATCATTTATTCCACCTCAGTCCCTTCACTAAACATCCGGCATACTTGAAGTAACAGGGCATTGCAAGATCCAGCCTGACACTGCACACCTTCAAACTGCCATCTTTCAAGTGCATCTGATTTTATTATCTCAGAAAGACTTGGAACACCGAGTACACACCTTGGCTTCCTGGCTACCGCGTGCAAACCAGACACGAGCCCTAGCTCCATTTCCTACAGCGCGTCAATCTTCAGTGCTTCAGATACAGAATGTTCGTATTTAAAAATAATACGATAAACAACACTGGGAAATGCTCTCACAAACAAATTAAAATAACAAAATGACAGAAATGTCATCGCAGAAATTCAAATGTCTGCATATTTAACAGCATTAGCTCCAATTTTGCAAAAAGTAGTGTTACTTGCCTTATGAAACACTGCTTTTGCTTGGAAGTCACAGTAGTCAGCTGCAAAACTGTACCAGTAGTCAGAAAGGACTACAAGATAAAAGACATTGCTGTGAGGAGAATGGGGATTTTGGGAATGCATTCTGGCAGGTACCTTTCCTCCTCTTTTTTTTTTTTTCCTAAACATATTTCTTGGTTTAAATGAGTTGTAATTCTTTTTATGGCACATGACCTTCCAACTCAAGTAAAGGTCAAACCTGCCTAAACCCCTGCCCCACAAATCCACCTATTTGGAACCTCTGCAGCCGCCCTGTGAACATCTTCAGCAAGATTCTCACTTTGGGCAAGGCCAGGGAAAGCATCATTTTCCAAAGCAATAAGCCAACTGTCACAGTAAGCCACAAATATAAACATTTGATACCTGAACAGCCTGGGACTTGTTCAAAAGCAGCCTTGGAGGAGATATTACCAGAATCCAGGATGTAATCAGTGGAATAAAAGATGAGAAGTTAATGTGAAAGAGTCACATCTGACATAGACACAGCGTAGGGTTGAATCATGCAATGCACTTACTGAGCATTGAAGCTCCTCACCGCAGAGTCTCTTTAGCCATCATTCTAGGCCTCTCTAACCTCTTTTTCCTCTTTAATCATAGTTCAGGCCACCCAGCAGTGAAATCAAAACAGGAAAGCAGAAGAGCCACCACGCTCTCTTCTCTGGCAGCAGAAGAAAACATTGCTCAAGAACACAGATCACTTGTGCCTCAGTTGTCTCCCTCATCCAAATTAAAAGGGTTCTTGCTTTTAGTTAAAAGCATTTGTATAAATAATGCACCAACCATGCATCCTAGCAACTTTGCACACACTATGAAGACCTCTGGCCAGCTGTCCTTGGATTAAGGAGAATTGATTTATGGACTGCAAAAGTTATAATCTTGAACAGGCAGACAGACAGACAACCAGCGTTCACCTCCAGCTTCCATGCCCTTCCTTAGCTACTGTGCTAGAATAATCGTTACCATTAAACAAGAGAGTTTTAGAGTAAACTCTAACAAGAGAGATTTACTTTGCTGGTAATGGGCTTGCTTTTAAGCWTTTATCCTTGCACGTGCATGATATTTGGAGACGAAGAATTTCRTATTAAGTATTTTCTATAAGCCATTTACCCTCGCAATGATCTTGCTACAGATACCTCATACACTACATCAGCCCTCTTCCTAAACTGCCTGCTCAAAATTAGAGAACTAACAGCTTCACTCAATTGTGCACTAGGTTCCTCAGATTGGCCTAGGATGCCAGGAATGACACAGTGAACAGCAATCTTAAAGAGTGCCAGAAGCGACCTTACAAAAGCCACCTCCTCCCACAGAAACCTGACTGCTGAGTTCTCAGTCAGTATCGTGACAGCAAGACAGGGAACAAGAGATCTTGCCTTTATCCTGAATCTTTCTGGAAAAGACAAAACTCAAAGCAGCTTCCCCCCCTTCTTCCCTGGCTGTAATGAGCCCCTCACCAATGGGCCAACCAGGCAGAAATTCACCTCAGACGCCAGTTTGCAAGTACATTGCCACGGGAAAAGAGACCCTAAGAAAGGAGGCTTCTCACTCATTCCCCCTCAGGGCAAGGGGGAGGGAGAAATCAGAAATSTAATGTTTAAATAGATGTTGAGAATGGGGATACTGTTTACTTCTGCTCTGATCCTCACAAATCTTGCGGATTAAAAGGGATCTCAGAAGGTAAAGTCCTTGCCACAAAAACAAGCATCCCCCTTCCTTCTTTTCCCACTCTTCATAAATCAAGACTTCATGAGCTCAGACAGGAACAGATTTTACATTYTGCCATTAAGTATGATWAAAAAARAAAGCACAAAAGAAAAAAGTATCAGAAAAGGTTAATATTGTTGAAGAATGTACTAGTTTTGTAAACAACATTAAATATTCAGCACTTTAACAGGAATCATAGCCAATCTTCAGAGCACAGAAGACATCTACAAAACAATTTTCCCAGACATTCTCAAGAGCTTTAGGAGTAGTCTTTTACAAGCAGATTAGTAGTAAGAGAAAATAAGAGGACTTCCTAGAGGGAACAGTGGCTGACTTGGGCACTACCTAGMCCAACTACATCAGGGAATCACACAGTTGATGCCGATTTCAATTGCCAAGTAGAGCAGCTACTAGAAGCTAATCTGTATTGCAGCTAATAATCTGTATGYAGATTACATTGTAAGAGTATTTTACAACCTACCCATTTACCACAGAACCTGCACTGAAGAGAGAAGACGTGCAAGTGCAGTACCCATGAGTACCTACACCAAAGGATGAAGTGCTCTGCCTTTGCCCAAATATATCATGCCTTTGCCTAAGAGGACATTTAYCAGAGCAAACGTGACTATCGCCCAGCTGCCACATGAGGAAGGACAAAGAGCAGAAAATGGCTACAACCCACTCCCTATTCCATTATGTTATTGTGTCACAGCTGCAATATTAAATGCAAAAAAACAGTGAACCTGCCAAGGCACATACATTCCTTGTAGCAGATGAATGAAGTCTAATTAATGTTTTAAATAACTTAAAAACATTTAGATTTGCAAGAGCAAAGAGTATTTCCCATAACCAAATAGCTCAGTGGGTTGTAAGCTTTCATTGCCGCCACATATGCTAGTAAAAAAGTGCATGCTTTCTGTTCAGAAAACAAGAGGGGAAGACCAATAAGCTAGCTTTTCTCATCCAGTGATTCTGAAGGGAATAAAAGCAGGGTGAAACAGCCCAGCAGCCATAAATTATTCCCAGCTCTTGGCTTCAATTATATTACAATTGCTGGAAGACCTGAGTAGGCTAAAAATGCATAGCAGAAGCTTAAGCCACATTTGTTTCAAATATTCAGCTCCACAAGAGACTCGGTGATAATTCACTTCTCTGCAGCTGTCTGCCATGTCCTGGGGTTGCTGCTTTGACTGAGTATCTTATAAATCCTGATGGCAGAGTTCGCACAAAAGAGAAGGAGAAAAAACAAATAAAACACTCACTCCTCCTCCCCAGAAAAACCCCAAACCATGTTTCAAACTCTTCTGTGTCTCTTTGGACACRTTTAGATTTTTGCTCATAAGATGACAGAAAACTGAACAATAGTCTGCRTAATACTAGAAGCACATGTTAACTGAGGAATAAAGAGATAACTATAGAAGTTAACAAGAAGGCCAGRAAGTGTTAAAGGTAGCTTGAAGAACTGGGTCATCAACAATTTAAGAGCTGAAAGCATTCAAGAAAACATTTTGACAGGTATTTTTGACACTGGAAAYTGACACTGGAAACAAACAAAAACACTGTCCTGTCTTTTATAGATAAGCAAAAACAATGACTCTCCAACTGGTGCAATTTGCAACTAGAAATAATCTTTTACTCAGAAAAAAACATTTGTGGTATTCCAACCATGGAAGAATAAAAAAATCATACTTCTTCAGAGAATTGACTGCATTTTTTTCATGACAGCTTACAMAAAGTCTTTCCCTGTGACTATGTATTTTACTCCAGCTGCACAACATTAGAAGAACTTCACACAGAAGAAAAAAAGCATTCGGAATCAGCAACAATAAGCTGGTATTTTGAAAAGTTAATTTCCTAATCTTGAGGTCCAGTGAATTCCATTTTCTCTCCTCATTCATACTTCTTCAACTGAGGCTTTGCCCTTTGCAGGGGACGTGGCATCTTCCATGCAGAATCACAGTGTGGAAACAGCTCCAGATGAAAGGAGACCAAACTAGTGCGAATGAACTTGGTTTTAAGCTAAGATCAACCGAATAACACATTTCACTTTCCTGCAGCACAATCACTGTGATACAGGCAGACTGGTAGAGACCTTCATTCCATGAATTAAATTATGAATCTTATGTATAAAAATGGCCATAAATGTCCATTTTAGATTTGTCAGATTCACCACAAYAGAGAAACTACCCAGAACCATCTAAAAAATTCAGTAAACATTCCAGGGGTGCTTTGCTTTTTGGCTGAAGGGGGTTTATGAAAATGAAAGGTACATAAGCTCTGGCAACAGACAGCAATTTTAAACCTGATTCTGTGTTAATAGCTCTRCTCTCCGTGGCAATACCGAGAGAGCAACCTTTTCCTCCAAGAGGACATTGTAAGCAGCCCACGTGTCTCAATACGTTAAGAGGTGAAGGGATTAAAATGCCTTAGCAGAAGAGTTAGCAACTCCACTCAAGCAATAAGTAGACTTCATTGCTTGTAACATAAAAGCAGCAYTGCACACATGGGTCTAAAACTTAACGGCATTCTTTTGGGTAGAAAATTAGGCATAATAGTGAAGGATTTCTATAGAACCCAGGACAAGATATTTCCCATCCAGAAAACAGTATGAAATAAGCTGGGAACTGTGGCCCCTATGCTTGGTGCCAGACCACTTGAGCACAAGGGGACAAGTGCCTGAGCCTGGGTTTTCCAGGGGAGCTACACGAGCACTGCAACCTTCCCTGCCCCAGCTACCTTTAAACATGGGCTCACCCAGTAACAGAGGGGCCGGGAGAGGGGAAAATCAATCAATCAATCAGTTAATGACAGCRGTGATTTTACTGAACAAGATGCATACAATCCTAGGTTTAGCATTACATCAAAATCTGAAGCGTTAAAATACATGCAATAACAATTAGAGCATTTATTCTCGCTAGCTTGAAGTTACAACTGCAGGTCATCAATTTGTTTAGGAAAATGTTTAACTGCCTAAACTGTGTTGTGGACACATACTCACAGGTTTGAAAAGTGCCCAAAGAGGAAATGGCAAGCAAGGAATCAGTAACTGTGCTTCATTATCTATCACACTAAGAGCTCTTTAGAAAAATCAAGAATTAAACCTGAATATATAAAAAGAATTTTATATTAATTTATTCTAAACAGCATCTCCACTTTAGAAATRAACAAAATCTTGCATTAGACTTTTTCTGAACAGTATGACAGCCCTCGACTTAACTCACCTTGTGTAGGAATTTAATCCTGAATGATACCACTGTCACGTTCCATCCCACTTAGTTACAGCACTGACCAGTTTTCTACTTTTTCTCAGAACGACACTACCAAAGAGCTTTGCTCTTTTTCCTTCTTTCCCGTTCACTGGGTTTTCTGAAGCATTAGCAGCTTTCAGACTCATTTTAGAGCCTTAGAAAAGGCCAGTATTGGTTTGCAAAGAGCAACCGATTATGTTATAGGTGATCAACTGTGGCGGCAGTATCACTGTGTGCTGAGTGACTGTGTAAATGCTCTCAGTGAGAAGCAAGGTGTGTTTAGCTCTCCATATTTTAGCTTCAGAAGATTGAAGAGGCTAAGACCATCCTAGATTAATTATTTCCTAAATCTGTCCCCACACATACATGTGGCAGAGCAGAAAACAGCTATACACGTTGCCAGAGGTAAGGCTGAAGTAACATTCTAGGGTTTTGCAAAARCTTTGGGAATAGTTTGCACAAAAAACAACTTAGGAAAAAAAAACCTTACACATTTMATTCCGAAGCACTAAACTGTGTGACCCAAACGAACAGTGCAGGTCTCAAGCTGTGCAAGCTGCTCAGAAGGGAAGCCAGCGGCCACTCCGCACTTGCCAGGAGGAATGTGTGATCGCAGGTCCCAGGGACTTCCTTGTTACCAATGTTTACAAGTCAGAGACTAAGTTTTGTTGTTTTTCAGCACAGCAACGTTTTCAAAGCACATACAGCATCTCTATTATTAAAGCAAATAAACAAAGATGCTTAGAGTGGAAATTGTCTCCTTTCTTGATGGGTAATCACACAGAATTTTATTTAGAACTGCGTTATCCTAGTTTCCTAGCAGGGCTCATTTTTAAAGTCACAGTTCCTGCTTATTTTCCCTAARTTTTTCTACTCAAATGATGCATAAGACTCCTTGAAACTAAGAGGATAATGCAGTTAGATGTACTTTTAAAAAAATTTTATGAACACAAGAAATTTCTACACTTAATAAATGAAATGGAAGCACAAGTTTTTCTGATTTTTTTACAGCTACACCCCATGATTCACCCATCATCCCTGTAAGCCCTCAGTGAGTTCCACCTTTCAGATACAGACAYGTGGTACACATGCCTGTACCCATATTACGTTCTCCCAATTAGAGGAGCAATTCAGCACTAAAAAAACAACCAGAAGAATTACCAGAAATCATCAGGACAACTCACAAGCAGATGCAGAGAATAAAGTGCTGCACTGTTTGAGAGCTCTTGTATCTGACGGCAATAAGACCCTGGGGCACTCAATGTCCGTTCCTTGCGCAGCTCTGGCAGCACTGTGCAAATAAACAGCAATCCCACATTAACCTCCAGTACTGCCAGTACTAGGAGCCTAACAACAGGATCTGGCACTCCCGAACTGCCGGCTGCTTTTATGCAGGGAGATAACCATGGAAAACTCAGTTTCCTCCTTAGCTGCGTCCGTAGGATCTCTCAGCACGGAGGCCTGTACAGCACCCCAGCCCGCGGGCTGTGAAGGCACCCTGCAGCTTTAGGGGTGCCGCAAGGCAGCCCCTTTCCTGCCGCKGGCAGCGGCTCTCCCCAGGCCGCGGCAGCAGCACGAGCACGACCCGGTGCCCGCTGCGCTGCCGGGCGCTCTTCCTCCTCACTGCATCGCTGCAGTTCCCAGTCACTCCAGCCAGGATCACCACAAGATGTTCTACGCATCAATTACTCTCTAAGTTAACTTCCAGCTCACTTCCAGCTCAGAGATGGCGAAAATCCGTGTATAGCTCAACATAAAGAGGTAAATAAACACAGCATCTTTCCGTCGGGGTTCCCAACTCAACTCCTTTTCTCCTTCTCCYTTTCTGAGACCCCAGGAGCTGTTCTCCGCACGGGGCCCCGTGGGGAGCGCTCTCCCCGCGCCCAGGGACAGCAAAGCCGCGGCCCCGCTGCAGTGCCGCCCGGCAGGGCCCTGGGGCCAGGGCCACCTGTAGGCGCGCGCTCAACGGCTGCCCGCAGCTTTTTGCTGCTCTCAACAGCAAAAGAGTAGAGCCTGTCGCTGCACAGCGCCCGTCCCGGCCCGTCCCCGCTCCCCTCCCGCGGCGCCGCCTCCCGCCGCCGGGACGGGCGGCCCCGGCCGCTCCCGCTCAGGCGCCCAACGCGCCCGCACTTGGG
>NW_020455988.1:931877-970490 GCF_003342845.1 Nothoprocta perdicaria
CTCCAGCCGAGGGCGGTTCCCGCCTGGCCGGCTGCGCTCCGCTCTTCCCGCCCGCGCCGCGCCCGGCAGGGCTGGGCAGGACCGGGCCGCTCCCCCGTCCCGCTCCGCCGCTGCGCGGCCGTTGGCGCCGCCGTTGGGGCGGGGACGCCGCGCGCGTTTAACTCTGTGCCCGCAGCCCGTGCGGGTGGCGCCGGCTCTGCCCCCAGCGCGGCCGTTGCGAGAGCCGCGTCGGTGGAGAGCGGCAGAGGAAGCGCGAGGCGAGGCCCCGGCCTGGCGCCCACGGTGCCACGGCCCCGACCCGGTGCGGGGCACCCACGAGCCCCGCGGACTTCGGCCGCGGAGCGCCACGGAGCCGAAACCCGCCCCCCCCTCCCCCCCGTCCCTCCTCCCGGGCCGGGAAGCAGCAGCGGCAGCCACGACCCCCAGAACACAGACACCCCCCGTGCACGGTCACTGCAAGCTGCCAAACCCTGCACGGGCCCACAGGACGGAGGAGCCAAGGAGCTGATTTTAGTAGACAGCGAAACCCAAAGGCACCAACCTAGTACAGTCATAATTAGTACTTACTGTAGCAAGATTTCCAGAACTATATGGGAGTAATTTTCATTTATCCAAAGAATAAGATAATTTATGGACTTGTGTGGTTTAATAACTGAATTACACTAGTATCCAAGAAGTTGCAGACAGTTAAATAAGGGATTAAAAAGCACATACAATCAAGATGGATTTGAGCAATTAAAAAGTATGTAAATTCAAAAYGGATACTTACAGTTTCAGCAAGCAGAGTTAACTAGGTTTCATTAACTCATTTGTATTTCTACCCCCCAGTGGTGGAATAAATCAAACTACCTTTTCTGAATGGAACAAAATTCACTATCAGGATTAAAATAATTTAATATTGATTGTTGTTCAGTGTTACACTTAGTTCTGCTATTTACTCTGCTTTAAAAGTTCTCAAGGAGACGGGACCAATCTAGGTGTCTCTCCTACAGGCCAGGAGAATGAAAAGAACTTTTTAGCAGCATTAAAATCCTTTTGCCACTTTGACAGAACTACACCAAAATTACCTTTTGTGCCTTTCAAACTGCCTTCATACTCTTTTGTTCTCTCCTGACGTGTCTTTTATACAACCTTCCCCTCTAAGTGCTGCTTACTTGCTGGCTCAGTTATTTTCATATCACACCTCAAAAAGTTCATGGCAAAATACTACTTAACTAATACCATAAATAACACCTGCTAAAAGTTTACATAAAATTGTCATTGTATTTATCTGTTCACACTCATTAAATAYACTAAATAAATCTATGAAACATCATTACAGACAGATACCATTAAAGGTAGTCTGAAAAAAAAAAAAACAACTAAAAAATTGAATGAATGACAAAGTTTGAGGGTAATCATTAAAATAAGGCCTAGACCTGAATGCTGTTCAAAAAGGGACAGCTTTTGGTAGTACTTGCTAGTTCCAAAACATCCTCCCCCCCACCCCATATTTACCATGTAGTAGTTCAAATATATTCACTTTAAAGTGGTTGTGAATTAAGGTTTTTTTGTTTGTTTTTGTCTGAGAAATCAACCTCTCCCTTCTGTTAACAATTTGTTCTATCCGGAGGAAACAGTTCCTCCAGAGAATTTCCTTCCAAGAGAAGTGATTTACAAATACACAGCATCATGGCTCACATCTTGCTGTCATACATTGGACATCAACTTGGATTGGGCCTGTTTCTAGCAAGAAGTTTAGGAAAACAAAATTATTACAGAATTATTGCAGTCTTATTCTCAGAGRCACTTCTTTTAAGCAGAAACTAGTTAATTCAGATAAAACCAGTCGGCATTCTAAGAAAGCCTAAAACTGAAGGGGAAGGAGAGTGACTCTAGCCACAGCATTTTAAGAGTGTCTCCTAAATGACAAGACATTCATTTCAACTAATTGAACCCTAAAGTACAACATCAACTCCTCTCATTTCTCTGTTCAGAATCCTTGTAGTGATTTTTTTTGTTGTTGTTGTTGTTGTTCCAACATATCCTTCCAGAGTTGAAAGAAAGATAAAGGTAAAAGTGGRAAAAAAAAAAAACAGAAACAAATAAAAAAACCCGCTAGTGACACAACTCACGTTCCTACCAGCACAAGAAACCAGGGAGGCACTTTTACCTGCCAAGCTTGCACATAGCATGAGCTCTCCTCTGGGACAGGTCTATTCCATCTTCCTTCACTAAGATTTCCTTCTCCTTCCTCTTTTAACATCCTCTGCAACAAAACTCTCTAGTGTGTTTTACTTGAAAGTCAAAAGCTATGTGTTTTTATTTACAACTTACCACAGAAAATACAGAGGAATAGAATGCTTAAGGGCAGAATAAAATTAGATGGCACAGCTTCCAAAACCATGTCTCTACCCAGAGATTTACCTCAGATCTGGTGAATGGTACCTGCCAAATCTGTCCTCAACAGCAGCACATAAAAGGGTATCGGAAAAGGACAGGAAAAGGCAAAATTCCCAACATAATTCTTTGTTGGGGAGTGAACAGGAATGCTAACAAGAGCAGCAAAAAAAAAAAATCTTATCTTCTACTTACAGGCTTACTATCTGGRCCACTGATTAAAGTAACAACTGCAAGGATCAAAGGTCGCTAACCTGAACCTTGCTGACCAGAACGTTCTTGAGTGCTACCAGCAGGTAGCTCTTGCACCCCATAAGGGGCCCTGCCTGCCAGGCTAACTGGAATGCTTTTTTTGACTTTCTTGTACACTTTCTTTCTTGTCTATTTATTGTAGATGCACTATAGGGCATAAATCCTTTAAAAACAGTCACATTTCTAATTAAAATAATTATCACATTTAGGAACTTAATACTTACAGGAAAGACATGGAAGATCATTTCAACAGGCACAAAAGTCACAAGGAATTATCACAACTGAGTTGCAAGCTGTTTTTCAGTATTATTCAGGAAAACTCAGACTGGGCAGGAATCRGTTTGGATTCCACATACAAGCATGGATTGCAGTGGGCAGGAGATCAGGTCAAAGAATATGGTTCAAAGCCTGTCTCCAAAAAAGGTTTATGTTAGGACACAGTGGCATAGGAGGCAAGAGCTATACATCACATCGACTCCAAAGGAAAAATATGGCCAGAGAACTCCCACTTAGATGCACAGCCTTGTTATTTTTTTCTAAGAAYTGAAATTGTGTTATCCATTTATGTGTATTAAAACACAGCTAAACACACACTCTTAACAACTATAATAATTCTTAATTCCAAAAACTTTTGGTTTTTGATTTTATAAAAAACATTCAGAGCACTCACTCCAAACTCACACCCTGAGAAGTTACACTCACCTGCTCTGCAGACTTCATGTTTGTGCAAGTGCTTTGCAGTAATAATAGCTGTTAGGGTAAATTTGCTAGTTGGAATAATAGCTTTCCCTCCCTCTAAGACTGCTCTATCTAATCTCTTAGATTAAGGAAGTGTTACTGCCAGCAGTGGGCCAAAAGGCTCATGCTGGTTCATTTACATTTGATTAATGAAAAATTTATAACAAAATTGATGGATAGTCTTAAATTTCCCAACTTAGTATGACAATCTGGTAGTCTTGGTCTCGCTCTTTTCTACAGTGTGCACCGTTTCTGCTAGATTCCAGTTATTTTTAAAGGCAAGTCCTAACCTCTTAAATCATTACTTTAGTAAGGAAATTGGCACTAAGCTGTTGTTTGTTGGTTTTGTTTAATTTTCTCAAGGTAGCCATTAAACAGACCTTATTTTTGTAACAGTCTTATTTAAAGACCTATGTGGCTATTACCACAGATGAAGTTCACTGTAACCACAGATTAGGATGAAAAAGAATGGAACAGGGAAAAGGCTGGAGATGACCAGCTTTATGTAAACTAGTTGACACAAAATAGCTTGTGGTACCTTGTATACATTGCACCAGGCACCAAGCTCAATTACTGTCTTAGGAGAAATGCTGTCAAGAATGATGAAAATGATCAAAAAGTTTAACCTACAGATATTCAGATGGGTCTGAAAAGCCTTGGAAATTCTTTTGCCTTAGAAAAACAAATTAAGAGGAAAATATGAAAAATGAATGACAGAAAGCTGCTTACCATCTTCTACTCTCCTCCACGCACAACACAAGCTCTAGAATAGCAGCACAATCTAGAGCRCAAGCTCTAGATTCAGTAGCTTTCAGAAATATGGAAACGATCATACTATACACACATCATTAGTTTGTGAAACACRGCAACAAGTGATTCAATGCAAGGTCAATAATATTCTGCTTCGTTCTGCTTAGCAAAAATGCTGACAAGGCGCACACGTCAAGGTTTTAGCTTATCTTTACACACACAAGRTAACCAACCCCAGTTCTCTTCTGTATCCTGCACACTACAGCCTTCTTGCATTTCACCCGAACCATCTGATACTGGTCACTTCTAGAGACAAGAAGCCAGAGCAGCTGGCTCAGCAATGCTCTTCAACCATCTAGCTGCAGTTTGACAGTGATGAGGCAGGTGAAGGATCCCTTGAGAGCTGCTTTTCTCAGTGTCTCTGTTCCTCATCACAAAGCAATTCATTCACATTGTTAGAGATGACACAAAGTGCTTCTTCAAGCATGATTTCATTTTCTCTCCAAAGCTGTAAGCTTTCAAAATAATACTCTGGTGGATGAAATTATAATCTATTATTAGAGAACAAGTATACATACTTTTGTTGGGAACAACATAATTTGAAACAATAGTTTGAATACTTGGGAAGGGGGCAGTCTGGAAATTCAGATAGCTTAGGCACTTAGAAATACAGACATACCACAACAAAAGAGCTACAACTCAAACATCTGGATGAACAGTCAAGGAATTAATCTTTTAGCACCTATGCATCAGCTCAGCAGCCCTGTTGAAGACATCCAGAAAAAATACTAGAGTTTCAATAGTATTTTAGTATTCCTAGTATTCGATAGTATTTTCTTATTTTTCCGCTAGTGACGGTTAACATAAAAATAAAATCATTTGTTAAATGAAAAGATGTTGAGAGAAAATTAGAAGATATYTTCTAAGCATAGAAGCTTACTTAAAATAGTTAAGCACTTTCAACTCTTCCTTATGGTTAAGTATTTTTTTGTTAGTAAACATTTCACTCAAGAATCTCACAAAGCATCACACAGGGAGAGTGCACCCATGCTGCAAATAGCTAAACATAAATATTATACTACTTGCTAGTCAAACAGTAGCAAAGAAAAATAATCTTTCTGTCTTATTGCAAACACTCTCACCCTTGTTTAATCCATCACTTTTAATGGTAACATGATTAAGGGTGCAAGATAAAAATCTTTATCTGTTTATACCTCTGGAGAAGTGCTCTCAACACCTCTCAACCAAACATGTGGACTTTACACAATACACAACAGAAAAATTAGGAAGGCAAACACTTGGAAGAACACAGTAAAAGCTCTTTCCCTTCCCCATACAGATTCTTAAAAGACTAAGAAATTTTGTCGTCTCCTCTACCTATTTTCTGTAGGAGTGTTCAACTACTCAAACTTTGAGCWTGTTGGATATTCCCAATTAGGCACCTTCTAAAAAATGTATTATTTGTGCTCCACTTAGGAGCTCCAGGAAAATACAGAGGAGGAAAATAAGAAAAAAGTATTTCATGTTTACTAGTTTTCATTAATTATTTGATATTTATTAATTTACTGTAAAGAAAAAAGATAGCAGAGGGCCTACAAGTGGAAAACAATAAGAATGATTGGAGAATAAATTAAAAACTCACCTGCAACATGGTTATTGAAATTTCTGTTGTTCTGGYAATAAGCTCCCATCTAATAGTAATTTTAAATCTATTTTTCAGCTTAAAACTTAAAATAGGATACTTTKGGGTTTTGCAGGAAATAAAAAATCATTAGTAGCTCCCAAAGAAATACAAAATACTGTTGTAATAGTCATAACCTCTCTTTCTAGATAACTGCATGTGAATACAATGAGAGAAAGTCAATGTGATTGAAAGCAAGCAAGGCTTCTAAGACAACTGTTCTTTTTAGTTCTAGGAATWGAGAAATAAAGGCAGACAGATTAATAAATCTTTTTTTTCCTTCTTGCAGAGCATTTATATTTCTATGCAACCATATCAAAAAAAGCATTACTCAATCTCAAGATTATCTAGTCTCTAATAGGTTTTTTCTACTACACCCTTTGAATTAAAAGTTAAAATCATTAACTCATGCCTACGGTTATTTAAAAACTGCCAATAAGACTGCAACACATTTTGGCAGTTAGAAAAACCCTCCAAAACAGTAATCTAGCATTTACAAGTACTAAGGAAACCTTGACTTAGTGGAATATCACAGGATTATTAACAATTATTTTTGGCTTTTAAAAAGCAGTAATGACCAAAAAACATTTGCAACACTTTGCAAAATACACAGAAAACAAAGCCAAACAAAGCCATCGGACCTGGTCATCTCTTCTCAACAGTTATGAAGTTCAATATCATGATGAATAAACTAAATGCCAGTGTTGGATAATGTAATAGGCAAATCAGGTTTAATAAAAACTTTCTGGGAACTACATAATGTCTCTTACCATTGAAAGTGCTTCTTGGATTATCATTTCTCAAACAAGAACTCACACATTAGTTTACTGGTAACACATACAAGATGCTGCCTTTCAAACTAGGAAATAGAAAGGGATGATCAAAGTCAGTAAAAATGCTGAGAATTGAATTTGATCCCCAAAAGACCTGCTTAACCAGTGCTGGTAAACATTTTCCCCAGCACATCTTGAACTTCTAAAAAACAAGCATGAGTTGGAAGAGTTGAAACACTATACAGAGTTGAAAGCACCCGGGAAATATTTCACTCCCCAAAATGTGTATAGATCTATTTGCACAGTTCAACAGTTTCTTTAAAAAAAGATATGAACGCTGGATCCCTTACCTCTTGTCCAAGGTATTACTCAGCAAGTAGATACTTACTGAGCTTTACTGCCCATYTCTTGCCATGGGCTCATCTTTTGGTGTATTTTTTCTGGTATCTTAATTTGACCAAAACCATTACAGGTACAAAAATCTCCTTTTGGAAATTATCGCAATGCCTATGGATATTCTGCTATTCAAACCACTAAAATTAATAGATATTATCCATCCTAAACTTCAACTTCAAAATACTTTTATATAAGATTAGTCCTCTAAAATTTAAAACAAAGTTTCATCAGAAAGTAGATATGTTTTAAAAGGCATGACTACATTCTCTACACTGTAATATTACTAAACAAATAGCTCATACTTTTCATAATTCTGATATACAAAAAATATAGAAGAATAAAACTTTAAATAAYGCTTTTTACACAACACGTGGTCATTAATCAAGGCACAGCATGTTCCCTGATGTTTGAAATCAAGCTGACAAATCAGAAGYGCATAAATTGAAGCATTTAAAATCACAACATATTCTTCCTATGTTTGCAATTCCAAACGATTTTTTTTTTCTTTTAAAGATTCTGTATTTCAGTAGCACCTACCTTTTACCTGTATGTCAAGTTATCYAAGAGGAAGAAAGTAGTTAAACTTGTTGGTCTGATGTAAAAACATTCAGCATCTTGCATCTCTGTGGATATTTATTAAATTATAAATTAAATCACTGCAAGTTTCTCCAAATTCATCTTTGGGTAACTTATTTAAGAACAGGACACAAATTTAAACTGTAATTTCTTCCCCCAAGCAGTGATCTGGTAACTAACATGCAAAACAATCACATTCACAATTTAATTGGTGTAGCTTTTAAAACAATTGCAAACTACAGTAGTACATTTTCTCTTGAAAATTCATGTGCCATTTTCAGAGGCAGTTAAAACTCAACTTYGACATGGTAACATTTTAAAGACTGCATTGAAAATAAAATGGAAGAACTAATTACTATTTACTTTTTGGTACTTAATTATTTCATTATAGCCACACTTGATTAAACCAAACAAATGACAGAATTCAGATTATGAGGTACGACTGAGTATGCTTTTGAATCATTTTTAGTGTGCCTCTAAAGAAACAAAACCAAAACACCTCAACTTCTCCTTCACTACCAAGTTTTMAATTCTGGGTTAAATCTATTCAAAAACCCAAACCGCTAAGTTACAAAAAGCATCAGCAAGGACAAGCTTTTGGAAAGACAGAGCAGTGTGATTACATGTTGAAATCTGAGGTTTTAAAGCATTGCTTTTCCTTGTTGCAAAGTAATTAATTTTTAATTTTTTTTTTTAAATCACAGCAGAGATATCATTGTGTCCAATTTAGTGAATATCCATGCTTACTCTAAATGCCAAACAAAACAAGTTACAGAAAGCTGGACCAAGACTACAGTAGACTACAAAATGCAAAATAAAGTTAACAGATATGTTGCCTTCAGGATTATACATAAGAAACATATTAGGAATTTTAGCTATTTTAATAATTCAAACTATGAAATATTTTTTTCCTCCTTTCCAGAGGTCTGAAATAAAGCAGTAAACATRTTCTCTTCAATGTTCAGGTCAGTAGGAGTTAAAATCATTAAAACTAAAACATATGTGCATAAATATACAAAACACATGATGCAGCAAAATATTTTAATTAGTAAGCCAATCATAAATAAATTCACCTAAAAATAACCAAACAAGAAGCTGTGTTATTTCTGCATGGATTTTTTTTTTTGGTAGTATTTTCACTTGGGACAAAACAATTCATCATTTTGCACTCAACAGTTCTGCACATTAGGCTATGTCTTTTTTTAGTTACATTTTTACATTTTCTTTACAAATGTAACACTTATGTACATTATATATTTTATTTCTACAGTTCATGTACTTTACTGAAACTCTACAACTTTCACCAGGAATTTGTTGAATAGTAAATATGAGTCATTCATTTTAAAAAGAAATTCATATAAACAACCAACATACAGCACTGCCCTGTTTACATCTCTGACAGTTTGAATGTGGAAGGGCTACCATAATAAATGTAAGAAAAAAAGGCTTTTCTCTAATTGTACATTTCATTAAGAAATATCATCCCACATAGCTACATAAATTCACCAGCTTGCAATAAACAGAGCACCATATCGCCGCACTACTGGAAACGTGTATAAACCATTTAAAGTTTACTAGTGAAACAGCTTCATTACTCCTATCACTTTGGGCGGAAGCAAATCTGCAAGATTCCACAGGAAATGTRCACTTTTCCCTTAGCTGTAAAGCCTCTGAAACAGTGTTGGTCACTGCATATTGTGAAGAATGAACACACACTTTTGTAACTTCCCATGTACTTCTCTCAGCAAATGCTTCTATCCGAGGTCAGGATTTTTCTTTTAGTATATTCCTCCTTCACTTACAAATCTGCTGTTGAATATGAAGTAAGAATTCATAGTAAGAGAAAGCTGCTTCTGTCCGATCTTCAATTAAATGTTGATAAAAATCTGTTTTGGCAGGATTCTCATCTCTGAAAGAAGAGAGGAAGATATTTCAGCTAAACACTGACAAAAAGCCTCTGTAAATTTAAACAGAGGCAGAGTTCTAATTATCAGTTGAAGACAATTCAGCTCAAAGATACAAGACAAATAATCCAGTTAATATCTATATCATATTGTCAAAAAATGTCTTTTTAAGAAGTAGAGCATGTTGTAAGAAGTGAATCATGTGAATCAATATAAGAAGTGAGGAAGTATCATTTAAAGTAGCTTGTAGACACACAAAAATGGAAACAATTATTTTGTTCTAGGAGTTAGCAATTATGCTGACAGTACAGAACAGGTTACACTTAAATCTGGAAAAAAAACAAAAACAAACAAACACCAGACAAACCATACACAGTCAAAAACATATACATGGAAAGTTTGCCTCTCTGCAGTCACATTTTTTTCTTATTTGAGAACAGAAGTATAAAGATACAAAGTCAAAGATATAGCACCCAAAATTTACTGCYCTCATACTGTTCTGCATACTGCTTCAGTACAGCTGGCAGGGAAGCCCAGCAGTCTTTCAGCACTACTTGCAAGTCAAGCAGCAGCCACAATGCCAAAAGCTGGAGAAAAATTTTAGTCCTATATTTAAACTTACTCTTTATGTAAGACAGTAATACTCTCTAACTATATCATCTAGAACTGTGATCTCCATAAGCTTCAGTAAACAGTACTCTAAAGAAAAATTAGAAGCAAATTCAAGTATAAACGTTTGGATTGATTTACACTTCTTTTAGCAGGTCATGGCTWAAAAACACTCCAAAACAACACTGTATGTCACAAATTAACCGCYGTCCTGGGGAGCTCAACAACGATTATAATCAAAACTAAAACATCCACAAATCATTAAACATACCCTAATTATTTATATGAGAAAGTTAAAGGGCAATTCAGAAAAGGGCTTAGTTAATTTCATTGATCACAAGTATATCCCATTTTAGTCTATTCCTAACAGCATAAAATACATTACTAATTCCTAAACAATAGAACTRTTAATGATTGAATTTGAACTAAATTGAAAGACAACCATAATGAAGGTTAAACAGTTTCAGGCAACAGCACCCTATCAGCTGAACCTTATTCAGTTTCTTCTGGGCTGGACAGTCCCACTTTTCACTGATGTCTATTAGAAACTATAAATATAACTTCCCAGCAAATATGAGTATCTCAAAAATACTTACTTTATTACTTGAAGAACTGGACTTAAAGGTCTATTGTCTCTAAGCCAGGATATAAAAGACCGTGTCCTTTCTGAAGAAATTGCCTCTGCCTCAGGAAGCTGTGTCTGGTTGAAGAGAATTCAATCAAGTCACTCWCTYTATTATCACAGTTATTCAGAAGAAACAACAGATCCCAATAGCCATGAATGACCCAAAGACAAAACAGCCTAATTGTTTAAAAACTTACCTACCTTTTACCACATAGAAAAGGCTCTTTCTTCAGCTTGAAACACAATTCTGAAATATATATTTTGTAGGATATAGTATACTCTTAATTCAGAAAATGCTTTCTCACCTGTTCTCACAATTGCCGCTTTGCACTTATTTTTCCCCTTCATAYTACGCAAGCATTAGAAGGAAATAGCTTGCTGTGTATTTCTACAGTGACTAACACATTTACAATACTATCTGAATATAATCATTCAATTAAGAACTTTTCCAGAGTATCTTAACAGGGTCCTTCCTTAATTGCCACTTCTTCATATTTTCAAGTAAGTAGTCACAGAAGAGGAAAACTTCCCTTGAATACCACCATATAAATAAAACAATCAAGTTATTTACTTGTGATGAGCACAAATCCAAAAATTAGCTAGAAAATTTCATTTTATTCTCAKGAGTCCCAAAGCATTTCCAAAATGAGTTAATACAGCAGTAATGAGACTACTTTCAGGGGGCATTCAATGAATATTTACACTCTTCTTTTTTCACAGCTAGATAGGGCTGTGAGTTTGGCAAGAAAATAGAATGTACSTAACAAAATATACCAAACTCAGTTACATAATTAAAAAATGAAATTGCAGAAAAAAACAGATTAAATACAGAATCCAGATGTAAGYACTATACAGCAGAGCTCATTAAATGCTCACCATTTTCTGCGGTACCGATGCATAGTTTGGGTAACCAAGGACATCTTTGATGAAGTTGTTATCACAGTTTTTCCCAATCCAAATATAAAATACCTGTAAGATATCAGAATCAGTTTTAGCAGAGGCCTTGCATACATTTTGAGAGAGAAACCTGTGATGATGTAATTGGAATCCTACCAGAATAGACCTTTTATGCAAATGAATTACCCAAYAGCTCCAGGTGCAGTTTACATACACCTCTCTATTCACTACTTGCAGATTGACTTTAATACATTGGCAATATCTGGAGTGGGATGAAAACAAAAGTTATTGCTGAAATGCAAATACTGAAATAAGGATCCACAACTCTTCTCTATTGAAACAGTTAACACTCTGCCTTCCGATAGCACCCCCTAAAACAGAAAACTAAATTTTTATCAAATCACACGACTGCCAATTACCACACACTGGCTGCCCACTCTAAAGTTACAGAAAAGAAGCAATTCTTAGCACATATTAAAGCTATTATTTCTGATATCTGGAGACAGAAACTAGTTTTGACAGTTAWGCTTAGCCCTTAAACTCACAGTAGCTTTCAAACACTCCTTTTCAGACTGCCACTAGAGTACCATAATGTTTTATCCTCTTAAGTGTGTTTTAGGGTCACTTCTACTACCACTTTAAGTTCTAACTACAGATTTTATTCTCTTCTCACAATTCCTTTATTCTTGCAACTCTTAGCTTGCATGAACTACAAGTTATAAAAGCGTTTATATAATGAGCATAACTGAAGAGACCCATGCATAAATGAGAACTAGACAAACTCTAGTACTTATAACAGCATGACATTAAAAAAGGTTTTGGAAAACGAAATCCATAATTTCAAAAAAAATATCTTGACATGAACTACCTGTCCATTCCAATGAGTCTAACATGAAAAATGAACCTTTGAAGGTTTAAYGTGCAACCTCAATTACAGTCGTTCCTCTGATTGAAATGAGAGATTTTCACTGGAACATGAGCTACTCTTCGGTTACCGGGAATATTGACTCACTCCGCTATTAACTTTGAGAGCTGACTGGTTTTAAGCATCTAGCACACATCAGTTTACAAAGAGGAAGGTGTAAAACCAACAACTTACTGAACCACAATCCATAAGAAAAGCTCCTTCTCTTGTCAACTTCTCTGCAGACAACTTCTGAAGAGGTGGTTGAGGAACAACCTTGTCGTTTACATGTATTGCAGTCTGTAAAAACCAGTAATTCTCTTTATACAAACAAACCCCAATTCAGTAATTTTATCTTAAGCAGTTATGATAAAATTATCATTAGAAAAATTAGAAAAAAATTATACTCCAGTAGCTTTTGAGGATTCTCRTATAGCCAAATTAATTCTAAAACTGTATTCAGCTGGAAGTCTATGTCAAGCCTGTCTGTACCAGAGATAATAAAAATATACCTATAAAACTTGTATTATTTGTCTTATGACAGGACTGCTTCCTCATACAATGGGAAAATAGGCTGCATATCCATTAGAAAATTGTAAAATAGGATAGAGAAAAAGCAGTTAAGGAATTTAGTATATAATTAAACRGATTGAAGATATATACTCAGAGTCCAAAAAACCTGACCCACTAAATATATCCTATAAGGCCACAGATTAAAAGTTCATTGGGRCCTACACGTAACAATACAAGTCATCTACTTGTCCACTATAGTCAGTTTTCATGAGAATCCAGTGTTAAAAGAAAATTGTGTGATYTTTAAACAGAAGTTTTTGGTATTCTCATAGAATTTTCTACAGAAATGACAATTTTTAAATYGGCTTGCACTGCAAAAACATTCTTATTTCATCCACACCATTATCATTAGACAATGCATACCATTTTCTCTACTGTATAATAAAAATATGAATATGGAAAAGTCACTGAAACAAGGTGAASAAAAAGTATTGTTTTCTTATACTGCAGTATTATAACAGCAACTACAAACCTGAAGTGATTTTCTTGACTTTAATTTATGGAAAATGTCCACGTTAAGTTACATTAACTTTTCAATAAATTGCTACAGCACAACATTAGATTCAGCAAACAGTCCTTTTCTATTTCTTTCATTTGTTTTTTTTAAAGTTCTTAAAAGAGCTTCATCCATTACCTCATGTATCAGCTTGTCTATCCTGTACAGGTTGGGATGGATCATTTTCATAAGGTGAACGAGAGGCTGGCTCTTCATCTGGCACATGGCATACACACGATCATCCAAGCGTGTGCTAGTGCCAGTTCTAAACGCTTTCTGCAACAGAAGAACATTGTTACTCAAATCAAGGCCACATTTTAGGTCAGATCTAAACACTATGTTTCATATTTCTTTAAAATGTCAAGCAAAAATGAAGTTTTATTGGTATTATAAAATATTTTTATTAGACAAAAATGTCCTAATGTAGTACAACTTCGATACAACATATTTTAWAATATAATTCAGTCTTCCTCCTTATCGATGAAGCAGAAGGATAGAGGAAATAATGGTTCTCTACTGTATGTGAAACCTTCTGTACTGGTCTGTGCTCACATGTCTTACTTGTATTCTTGATACCTCTTATGGGTCTGTGAGACTTATTGTCTTAAGACAATAAGTTTAAGTGCAGATTTATATACCCAACAATTAACAGCAAAGGAAATAGCTCCATGCTTTATGGCAGAAACTAGGTTATGAGATAGAATTTGTTTTGTAACTCTCCTTCCTACTGGATTTTTCAAGACCTYCTTTAGAAGCACTTGGTAAACAGTCACTGCTAGAAATGGAGAAGGCACCCTGTTCTCATCCAAGGAATCCAATATATCAAATTGTAAACTTTCTACAAAGCTAAGCATAGAAATCTTCTTATTGTTGGCTATTGTATACATTCTCATTTTGGTTTCTTTAGATATTTAGGTAACTTCAAAGATATTCTTTATAATAAAATAAATGCACAGAACACCTAAGTCTTACACATGAAAACTCTAAAAATAATTTGAGTTTTATTGCTGATGAAATCCTGCACCAAGTTGTTCTTTTGTGCCTAAGTATAACTTCTGGCAATATAAAAACCAAAGATATTCAAAAATTAACAGCAGTAACTACTTTTATGTAAACTATGCCATTTTAGTATCTGTAATAGATTTCATTGTATTTCTAAGGGCTCTCCTTAGTTGCAAAAATTTAAGAAATGTYGTTACAATAATTTTCTTCCAATTTACATTGTAAAACAAAGTAAAACAAAACATCAATGATCAAAAAAATCAAGAAAAACAAAAGCCTAGTCATGTCACATAAGTTGAACTCACCATCTCTGTTGAATCTCAAAGACTTGCACACAAAAGACAACCCAGTTCTCAATTTTAGAAAACAGCTGACAGTAACAGTGAATTAATAGCTTGACCTAGAGCTGAAAAACTACTCAAAACGCAGCAACTGTGGATAAAATATCAAAAAAGAACCCCACAAGATTCCACATACCTGCTTGAGCAGAGCCAAAACATACAATGGAAACAGCTTGAGGGAATTTGGTGCTACCAGCGTGGATTGCTGCAGATTTGAGGCAGTTGACATGTATGCTGACAAGGAGTCCACCACAGCATTAACTAAGGCATCTCTTGCATCTGCAAGACTAGATGAAACTGAACGATCCACAGCTGTTGGATGAGAAGGATATAAGAAAYTACTAAAGATGACTTCATTCATGGACAGCAATTTTAAAATATTAGGCGTACCCTGGAGTGATGTCTTAGGATTTTATAAACATAATTGTAGATGSTGTGTGTGTGTGCGCACATGCATATAAGTAAGCAGGATGATTTTCCTCCATGAAACTCATTTTTATTCTGCTTTAAAAATACAGCATGATAGATTTTGTTCTATAGTTCTCATTCTTGGAGATTTTGTTTGTTTAAAACTGTAGTACRTATATGAGAAACAAAATGCAGTTCATGTTTAAAACATGAATTAACTATTTTGAAAACTCATCTGTTGTTCTGCCTCTAAGACACATATTTTCAGTAATTTTTCTTTTTCTTTTTTTTTTTCTCTAGGAAGAAATTACTTCTGCTGCTTCAATAGCATAATCACACAGTACAATTTCATTTTCCTTTGCTGGCAAAGAGCTGGAATCTGGTTGSAGGAAGCCACCTACTGGAGTGAATGCAAATTTAATATACGACACAAAACTATGCCTTCAGATGACTGTATTGCTTCAGTCTCCATCTGAATGGAAGGAAAAACTTTTTTCTTTTTCCCTCCCCTTTCCTCTCCCCTTTGAGGGTGACKAACGCCTGGAACAGATTATTCAGTGAGGCTGGGGAATCTCCTTCTCTGGAGATAATTCAAAAGCTGTTGAAACACTGCCCTATTCAATGTACTCAAGGAAAGGGAGGTTGGATTGGATGACCTCCAGAGTTGCCTTCTGAGCTTATTCTTAGAGGTACTATTTGAATTTTAACATATTAAAAGGCATGTAGAAAAATGCTGTGCAGAGAGCTGTACAGATACAATGGCAGAGACCAACCTAGGAAACAGCTGCACCTGACACACAAGGGCAGCAGCACAAAAGTACCGGATGAATAAGCAACRTCAGCCTAGCAGTGAGAGGTAAAGAAGCCTAGAGAGTTTATGCATATTTCAGAGACTGCCGCCAGATGTACTTTGTCTGTCTCCAGCAGCTCACTCAATTGATTCATGCCCTTTAAGTGAAAGGCAGAAATTGGAGGTACCAATCACAGTGGTGTTGATGAGCAAGAGTTTTGATCTTGCCCACTTTATAAAAAAAGACTCCTCCTTTTAAAAACCTCTAAGAAACAATATTAAAAAGCTCMTTTAAAAGACTGAAGTATTCAAGCTAAAGGATATTTCAGTAAATAGTTATAATATGGCTTCAATTTCATCATCTCCTTTGCTCAAAGTCTTCAGTATGTTCCAACTTTCCTCATTCATTGCTTTGTTTAAACTCTTAATGAAATTAAGGATGTATGAAAATATATTCAAATTTTCTATTTCTGTACTCACCCATGTTTGCTAAGAGGCATACAACAGCTTGCACATCTGCTCCTGCATATACATCGGCCAGGGAACTGACTACGGGCAAGCAAAGCGTGTGCACTCGAATTCGCCGCTCACCTAGTAAAAACAAGTAGAAGTCTCTGTGAAAGCTGCCTCAAGAGGAAGGGACATACAACTGTTGCATCTCTATCTGCTCTCACCCACAAGGCATTTACTGTGTAAAACACAGCAGCCATTGAACTGCAGTAACACCAGCTCCATCATCTGTCCATCCAGACCATCTTTTGACTCTTAATATTTTTAAGTGCTGAATGTTCTGTATTCATAAGCTGACTATTTTAAGAAGTATATATATTTCCATCCCAAAATTCCATATATTACCCATGTAGGGCATCCTCTACAACACAGAACAGCTGCTGAAATTTACACCTAGCAGCGTATCAGCAACCAACTCAAATCTACCAACATAATGAAGTGGGTATGATTTTGAGCGCATGAGGTGCTAAACATGTCATTTCTTACAGTAACAGCATGCCATTAAAGATGCTTCAGCAGGACTACTTCACTTAAGATGGAGATATTTTCCTATCAAAATAGACTATAAAGATTAAACTATGTGATTCAGTTTCAAATAGGCTGATTTTGACCAAATTAGCTTAAGGATTAGATATCATGGAACTAACCGCACAAACATTACTGTTAAAACAAGCTAACAAAGAACAACAATGGTGAATTTGTTTGATTGTATTCACCTTTGCTAGATGTATACAGAAGTGCTGTTTGAAAACAAACCAGAGACGTATCACTCAGACTTTCTTCAATGGACATTTGTACTGCAAATCCAGCATCAGGATTGACATTGGCAAGTGACAACAGATCAGTCGATCGTACAAAGAAATTCCCATGAAAAGTGTGTATTGAAAGACCTACAAGCAAAAGAAATCATTTACACACAGGAAGGTTAAAACAGTGCAAAAAGCTCCTATTAACAGAAGGCACAGTTATCCTAAATAGAAAGGAGAATCAATTGGTACAAGAATCATGGGATGTTTCACCATCATCCTGTACAAATTCATATTCAATTTCTAAAACTAAGTGATGTCCTTAAATTACATATCTCCATTTAGCTAAAATCATTTGGTGCTAGTGTAAAGGAAAGTCTCAAATATGCAAAGGCAAATGCTAATGCCATTTATTAATGTGAAGAAGGCAAGTATCTTAAATTTTCAYTGAAAGTAACTTGAACTTGAAATGCATCATTGTGAACAACTAAGTACATTTCAAGTAAAACAGCATGTTTACATCAAATTTCAATCTTTCTTGGCAGAAGTATTTACAGTATACCTTTTGTACATCGTATTCGCATAACTGCCTCAAACCCAATCTTCCTTGTAAGGTATCTTTTCAGATCTTTCTGCAACTTCTCAGCCTGAGCAGGATTATGGCTATGATGAAAAGATGGGTAATAATAGATGCATCCAGCAGAATACTTGGACATGCAAGCTGTGGGGGGGGAGAAAAAAAAAAAAAGAAAACAAACATGGTTAAGAGACAAAATCAACATTTATTTATAAAAAACAGAATACAGTCACTACTGTTATTTCATGATCGGTTTAATCAGAAAAACCCTCAAATGATATTCAGGCTTTTTTTTTTTTTTTTTTTTAAATTTCACTGTATAGAAGAAAATAATCACAATTGCATGAGATTAGGAATAATTTAATTAAATAATTTAAATAGCACCTGTCCAGCTTGGTTCAGGTTCCATCTACCTTCATCTTTCTCCTGACAAAACCTACATCTATAGATAAGGATGTGTGTCCCTGACTCCCATCACTAAGACAGTGCTAAGTTATTCATAGTTTCTAATTGTTCACATGCACACTTACTTGAATAAGGTTCTTAATACCATGTGCTACCTCTGGCAACAAACAGACATGCATACAGAAATAACCGATTTCTGGATGCAGAGGTAAATCGTGGTTTGATRTCAAAAGCTCGGAAGGTGAGCACTGTGTCCCTTATGATCAATTTTTTCTTCCTTTCCATCTGACTGTTTCYCTTTTTTGAGGAGAGAGTATTTTCTAGTTCAAAATTTCAAAGCCTTAAAATAAACTGCCTTCGGTATCATCGACACAATAGTCCTGTTCCTCGCTGCTTTTAGCTACTAAGTCAAATCCTTTGCAGCATTAGCTGTACATATGGAGGGGGAAAAAAAAAAAAAAAAAAAAAAGCCTGATAATAGAAGAACTCCTCAACCAGCATGTTCCCCAAGAAAGACAAAAAGTCCTTACCAAGAGAAGCTAGATCAGAATATTGTGAACTTAAGAGAAATAAATCCACAGCAGTCTGCTGGCCTGAACAGTCTAATGCCAACTTCTTATAAAAATCTGTTGCTGGACCAAGATGTTGAACCACCTTTGGTAAAAAAAAGATACACAGGAGAAAAGTTAAAAGAAAGATTATGTTTGCTTAAGACTTTATGGCATGAATGGCAAAGTATCACAGACAAGAGTTTCTTTAAAACAATTCTTTTAAACTTCCTGGGCATTTCAAAACACCTGCAGATATATTTTCTTTATACTAAAACTTGTTCTCATTTACAAGCATTATAAACCTCTTAAAGAAGTTTATGTTCTCATACAAATAAACATTCAAGTACAAAATATAAAATGTTGACTGTTGCATATTACAATACCATATATACAATAATATTCCTATTTCAGGTCCATAGCTTAATACACACACATACACCTTAGTTCAAAGCCCAGGTTGATACAAAGAGAATCAGAAATTTTTGCAATTTCTAGGGCTTGTCAAGACAAGCTATGTGTATATAATGATCTTATATGCATAATCTGACGGTTAAAATATTTTTAATGAACATTTTAAGTGCACAAAAGTCAAGAGATGGTCTGCAGAACTGGGCTGTCAAAAGATATTGCCGACTCCTAATCTCTGAAATGAACAATTCAATTTTACTACCTTTGTGCTTGATCTTTGATTGGGATCTTCTCTCGAATGCAGGAGCCCTGCACCCAAAGAAGGTAACTGAGTCTGAAAGACAGATATCCGACCACCTGTTGGAGACATCAGTTTAAATGCAGCCTGAAGTGCGGGGCCCAGTGCACTGTGTGTTTCTCTTGTATTGGTGAACATATTTGGTAATGCATTCAAAAGATCTTTTATCAGCTGCAAAAAAAGAGATGGAAAGGTGTTTCTGAGATTTTTGCAAAGTTTAGGTATTTCTATTAGTAAAGACCTGTGTTGTCCTAAGTGTACAATTGACACTGAATATTTCAGCTTAGCCACACAAGACATCAGCATTAAAAAAAAAATGCATTAAAACCAGTGTAGAATACTTTTTAAATTAAAAACAGCAGCATTGGAATTGCACATTATGAAAATAAACTTGAGCTCAAAATTTTAAGGAAAGCAGTGCCTTGAATATTCGTATGTTTAAATTTACTAATACATTTTTGAGCTGTCATACCTCTTTGCTTTCATGGAGATTTACAAGTAAACTATCTGGGGTAGGCAGGAAAACATCTGTGGGAAAAGGGAAAACAGTATTTTTTTAAATGAGAAAAAAACACTTTCAAATAAAAAATTTCAGTCTACATTGTGACACATCATAAAAAATAAAACTTATACAAGCTTGCTTTATTCATAGTAAAATATTTTCACTTTTTAAACACTACTTATTTTGTGCTAGTACAAAATATTTATGCTAGCACAAAAATATTATGCTAGCACTTATTTTGTGCTAGCATAAAATATTCAGATTATGTCTAAATAAAGTATTTCCTTTTCGGAATTTGGACATAATATCAAAATAATAAAGAGTTCCTAATCTTTACTCAGGGCGGAGGGGAGAGGGGGGGGGAAGAAACAGGATGGATCTTGAAAAGCTTCTCAGAAATTTAGTTTCCATTTTCCTGTGACTTACCATCAATATCCGAGACAATTAGCATTTGAGGCTGAGATAAACCTTCCTGCAAGTTATAAAACTGAACAGTGCTGTCAAATGTTACGAACCCTATTCTTGTTCTTGAATCTCCAGGCAGCCTGAAGCATAAAAGAGGAGAATCAACTATTAATTTAACTTAATAAATTTCATTTCTCTCTCGTAAGACACGTATGCATACACAACTCCCGCTGACATTAGCAGAAACCTCGTTCAAGCAAACAGAGGTGAAGGGAATGTGGGTAGAGCATAAAAGGAGGAAGACCTGAATTTGTAAATACAAACACTATTTCTTAAATATTTTCTGAAGAGATAATTATATAGTTTAAGACTTACAAGACTCTAGATATTACAGATAAGTGCCCACTAATATCCTTACATTTATCTCTAAGATCTTGATCTGAAGCAGTACATATTTTTTCTTTCATAAAGAAAAAAAGATCTTATTTATTTATTTTACTAACACAGTGGTAAAAAACTTATAATGCTAAAACGCAACAGAGAAAATCAATGAATCAATGTCTGCAGCATACAGTATACTTTCTTATACGGACTACATTCTATGCATGGCATTAAAATAAAGAGGAAAAAAGAAAATGGGAATTCCTAAGTCAAACATAAGACATCAGCAAATGCTGGAAAGTTTTGAACAAAAGAAAAAGAGGTAGGAATTGCTTTACTACCCAGATACAAATGAAATCTTCTTGAAATTAAATTTGTATGTTTCTGAGAGCACAWAGACTAAATGATAACACAGCCCTGAACCCAGACTAAAACAAAAGGGCGAACTTTTGCAGTACTTGCTGGTGAATGTTATCGGAAAATTTTCAACTTCCTAACAACATTCATGCAAAACGTTTAAGAGAGAGGCTCCACAGGATGCAGATTTATTTTCAAACCAACATGAGCACAGTGAAGTCTGCCAGCYCTCCCTCAGAAAGCAGCAGAGATGCCAACAGGTGTTGCTGCAAGGCAAAASTGCACATACCAACCAGAGCTCGAGGAAATTTAGCTAACTACAATCTATGAAAATGCCAACCTAAAACTGCAGTTCAATGTGGCCATCTTCTATGAGTGATTAAGACACATCAAGACCCAGCACCTCAGCTGTTTCAGCACACGAGAATTGGCCAGTTTATTTTTGTTGATCTTAAAAGCTTTACAGATGTTTAAACAATCAATATGTTGTTGTATGTTAGTACGAAATACAGCTCTTTTCAGATCCCCAATCACAGAAACAGAAGTCATTTCTCATTATCCAAATGACTTGAGCTACACAGCTACATTATTTCCTTAGGTAATTTGCACTGCAGAATCTCTTTCAGTCAACAGCACTGCAGTCTGTTAGTATTGTTCATAATCACATTTAACATTTAGCTAATTTGAAAATGTTACTTATATTCTTACTTGTCTAGGTTCTCCAACAGTGCCTGGCAAACTATTGTCAAATATCCAGCTTCCACTGCATTGTGAGACACATCGAAAACAAATAAATACACTGCAGGCTGAGGAGGACGAAGCTACAAAATAAAGAAGAGATTTAAAAATCATACTTAAAGAAATGTTAAAAGTGATTAGTCCTTAAAAAGTGAAAAGGCTTTACCTAGAAAAATGTAATGTATACATTGTGCAATCAAATGCTATTTTATAACCATCTAACACAGTCACATGGCTAGATTTAACCACAAGTTCCATTTGCAGTAAGCACTGCGTTATATCTCTGAACAGAAACTGCACATTCTAGTCCCTCCTTCCATCAATTCAAACGTGAGACATTGATGAAACTTACTCTTCAAAACAGCACTGTTCTCTCAGACTATAGACAGTGCAATCCTTTATAGTCTCCTTTAGAAGAATCCATGTGCATCCTTTTCCCCAGGATATTCAAGCTATAATTATTCATAAGGCCTAATACTACAGTTTTTCCAATTACAATAGTACRTTTTTCTACTTGCTGATGTTTATGTGTCATTGTGGGCAGGACCTATTTCTAGTCCTGTCTTTATTATTCTTCTTGGATGAATACAAGACTATCACAAGACTATCAAGAGCAGCTTGACTCGTATTTAGCAATTGTGATAGATATGATCCTAAACAGAGGTTTGATCCCAAATTAATGCCATGATTATTGTAATGTTCTTTCCCAATCTCTGCGAGAAAGAGGGAGAAGCCCAGAAATCACAGTGTGTCAGACTCAGGAAATATTAGGCAATGTTACATTGTGATGAGCACTGCACACACTGCAACTGCATTTCCACAGACAAGCTTCTGGAAATATGTTTCCCTAAACTCAAAATATGAAATTGAATTAAGCTTTGGTATTATAGGACCTTTGTAGGAAAATACATACATAAATTAATACTGAAGCAACATGTGATAATAATTTAAAGAAAAAACTCTCTATTAACATGGAATGGTTTTGAAAGGTCCTACAAAAACATTTTTACCATATAATCTGAGGAAGCGATGAATTCTACTGTAGAATTTTGGACCTCTGGACGTTTATGAGGCTCTCCATAAGATCGTGTCAGAGGATTATACATAAACTCTTCAGGAACTAGAAAACAAGTATGTTTTTAAAATGTATATATTTAACACCCGCAAAAACCAATACAGCAAGAGCAAGCAAACTAAAGCAGATGTATTTCAATTATCATAACAAGAGAAAACTCTTATATTAAGGATATGTAATAATCAAGGAACATTTCAAGTATCCCAAGTACCATGAAAGTTAAGTAATTGGAAATAAAAGAGGCTCAATTTCAAAGACACCACCTGAGAGACAGCAAGAGAAATAAAGCATTTTACCACAAGTACAATCCAATCTGGATTCTTTACCATAACCTGTGGCCTGGACTGCAGACAGTAATTCCTGGGGTTTTTTTTTATTTTTTTTTAATTTTATTTTTTTTTATTTTGTCTATTTCAAAAACAGTCAATTGAGCAAGTTGATTTCATTACACAAGTCATCAGGACAAAGTGATCAAATCTCAGTCTCCTTGAAGGTTGCAAAATGACCTTTTACTTCAGAAACCATAATGCTTCTACCTTAAGGTGTTTTTAAAAATCTCTACATCATAAGACTACTGTCATCCTAGCCCTGTTAGAATATTGCATGGACTGATATGATACTTGGAATACTTCCCAATACTTGGGAGAGATTATATAAATACAAGAATCTTCTCTTCAAAGAGCACTTACCATCATTAACTCTATAGCACAGATTGCACTTCCACCTCCTTTGATCAATGAAAGAAACAAACGGGTTGATATACGTCCTGCAGGACCTGCATCTTACTATTGTGCTCGATGTTATTACTGGTAATTGCTAAAAAGAAAATAGAAAGCTGTAACAACAGTAGCCAGAGAACATCATTTTGCAGTACTGACTGGAATACCTGCATTTAAAAAGTCTCTATATCATCTTAATAGCTTATTTTCATACMGAGTAATAATGATGTCCACTTAAAAAAATCTTCACATATGAAACTGGAAGGAATAATATTTYGTATTTTTTGTCTTAAATCTAATCTCACTAATGAAAGACAAGAACTTTTATATAAAGAATATAATCCGTTGGCTGCATTAAAGGGAAACTGAGCAGGTAAGGACAAAAGTTATATAGTTAAAATATCATGGTTAGTAAAGGATATTACACAAGACAGGACTACTTCGGGTGACTAAAGATGCTTTACAGTAAACTTTTCACATAAAAAACAAACAAAATGTAACATAAAGAACAGTCATGCCAAACAGTTACTCACCTTTCTATATTAATAGAAATAATATGATGAGGTGTTGCTGAACTGTTGTGAACACAGCTTCAATCTTTTAATAGACTTAATTTCTACTGATAGTATTTATCACTCCAGCAATAAATTCACATTAGCACCCCCTTTCCAAAAGGGAGTCTAGACTCCATTACTTGACATTCACACAAGTAATAAGAAGTTTTGAAGGCTCTGTCCAAAGGTTTTCCCATTATAGATTTCAACGCAGCAGCAATTAGAATATTTCTCCTCTCTCCCTTCTTAACCTCCAAGAAGCTTCTTGCTACTTCTAATAAATTTTGGACTTTTATTTCATAATTTTTTGCTGTGTCTGAATCAATAGGACAAATAAATATATTAAACACACATTCAAACAGTAAGTTGCCTTACCGTTAAGTCTCTGAAGGGATGTAGCAACAAACCCAAAGGAAGCTTAGCTTTATTTAACAAAGCTTGTGTCTGTGGAATATTTGTCAACGTACATCGAAATGAGCTGAAAGAAATAAAAACAAGTTACAAGTCATATTTCGAAAAAGGTTAAAAACAATGTGTTAACATCTGAGTCTAAGGTACTTTGAAATTTAAGAAATTACATGCTCTAAGAATCTGTCATTTCCAAAGAACAGAAACCATGTCTATAAGAAATTTAAAAAACAACTCCTGAAGAATGCAAGATCCTTCCTTCTCCCCCAGTTTAATCATCACCATGATTTAGAGCCAGGTGTTACTAACACATTTATCTAAGGCTTTAAATAATTACCAAAGAAAAAGGTAATGTGCTGGTACAGACACAGTACACTTACTCTGGACTGCAGTTTAATTTCCTCAGATCAGAGTTCAAGTTAGGCACAGGGGCTGGAACTGAAGAAACGGGCAAAATATTCCTATCTTGTGTAAGGTTTACCGGTCTCAAGCTTTCTGGCTGCTGAGAATGCTGTAGACTTAGACCTCCTAAGGAAGAGGACAGCTGGTTCACACCTGGATATTGCTGCAAAAATGAATATTGCAAATGGATAAGCACATGTTTAAAAATACAATCTTAAATTGTCTTACAATCCCATTTTTTCCAAATGTCTATTTGGTGAAATACACACAGTACTTAAAACTATACAAATAGGAAAGTGCTGAAGGGCATTCCAAACACATGTACTAGAG
The DNA here is from genome assembly GCF_003342845.1 of Nothoprocta perdicaria. Lineage (NCBI taxonomy): Eukaryota > Metazoa > Chordata > Aves > Tinamiformes > Tinamidae > Nothoprocta > Nothoprocta perdicaria. The sequence continues at coordinate 957,338 of NW_020455988.1, forward strand.
AAAACGAGGATTTTATCTGTCTTTAAAGATTTTTCAAATATATATATATATTTTTTTTTTTTTTAATATAAAAAATACCATAGCCAAGAGAAAAGATTAGGTTGGAAGGCAACTCTGGGAAGTTCTGTAGTATTTGAACTGGGGTTTATAGATACCTAAGATACCTAACATAAGATAACATAAGATACCAAGATACCTAACATAGCTTTTAAGAGATCATGGATTACATTATAAGTTTACCAAATTGAAGCCTGCAGTACCAATTACTTGGTAAAATTTGCATCTGAATATAAAAAGAAACAAACAAACAACTCACTATGTTGAACACACTTATTTCTTTGAGTGCAAAGAAGTAACTGAAGCATTTCCTGTCCCACATCTTGCAGTAGTAACTCCTGGGTATTACATGCTGACTCAGTGCTACACTGAGCACAATAACGATTGCTGATCACCTAGAGCAGCAGTTTTAACACATTTGCCGCTGGCCCTTATTTCAGAAAGGGGGATTTGCAGATCAGCAGGGCTGCTTTTCTACATCCCCACGTGGATTTTTCTGCACTGCCTCAACTTTCACATTTCCCCTCAGTTCACACACACATGACCAGAGCCAGGTGCCTGTCCACAACTCCTTGGGTGTTTGGCACTGTCCGAGACAGACCAGGAGAAGGGCGGGCTGCTCCACCACTTGGCCAGCACAGGGGCTGCCCAGTTCTTGCCTCTGGAGCCTGTACAGTGCTCTTGTTGTGACACAGTTTATTGCTTGAGATCATAAAGCAGGATATTGCTCCCTAATCAAATATTCATCTTGTAAACAAAGACTTGATTAGGCTTCTTTATGGTTTCTATCATTAAAATAGAGAACCTATAAATAATACACCTTAAAGTGTTGCTCCAAATAAGAACCGGTTAGGCTAACTCGTTAAGTCTGTTTGCAGATCTATCCTTAAATTTTTCATTCAAGAATCCTTCTCATTAGGAGTCTCAGTTAGCATCCCAACATTTGACGCCAATATTATAATCAACATTCACCAGAGCAAAAATTATAAAAAATAAAATATGAAAATATGTAGGAAAACAAGTATGATAAGAACCTGTGGATAGTGCTGAAAGCCAGGATGATGGCCTGGATTGCTGGGTTGCACAGGAGCAGGTGGTGTTGCATTTTGGTAGCCAGGCTGCAGTGCCGGATATCCATAACCAAAGGGCTTGGATGTTTTTGATGTTTGGGAAACCGAAGGAGCAGGGACTGGGCTGCTGGTCACAGAGCGGCTCTCTGAAAGGACAAAAATCCCACAAGTATGAAATATACTATCTGTCTCAGTTTAAGTGGAAACTTCCAAATGCTTAATGAAAGCAATACTTAAATTTGTAATTTTTTCCCCCATTATTGATTTATTTGTATTGACCAAKCAGAAAATTACAAGCTATTAGCAAGAAGAGTTTCTGCAACTCATGTTGTTAATGTCATATACATACAAGGAGACATACATACATACTAGAGACTTGCTTATATACTCACAGAAACTTCAAAAACCTATTTTATAAAAATATATTTTTAAAGCATGCTTAGTTTCTTCCCTGCTTTAAAAAGTTAAGTTCAAAGTAACACACAGATCTCAACTCACAGAGCACATGAACAGTTGTGCAGAGATGAAAGCACTTCTTTAGAATTTAATGCCTGCAAGCATGACCTAAATTTCAGAAACAAATGAAACTTGTTTTCTTGCCACTTGTTGAGTTTTACCAAGAAAACCACTGAAAACTCAAACTACTTCTAAATCAGCTAGATAATATCCACAACTTGACCCTTTTATTTTTTAAAGAGTAAATTATTTTTAGAATAGACTTTTAGCTAAATCAAATGGATACTCCTGAGCTAAGAAATCAGAACCCATAATCCTGCAACTACACCTCTTCCATCCTTATCACATGAGCTGGACCTAATCTGGATAGTTACTGTGTCAACTTTTTTACGTCATGGGTATTTTACACACAAGCCCCTCCAAAATACCTGGCCCAGCTATTGTGACACTCTGAGATAACAGGGCATTCCAAAAGAGTCAGACAGGTAGCCTCAAAAGTTACTTAATTATTTTTCAAAAATACTGGCTAACCTATTTAAATAGCATCTTTCCTAACTACTTCCACTACAACTCTACATATTTAAAGACTGAGAAAGTCTTAGAATAAGATAACTGAGAACAAAGCCCAACATTCTTGATATCTCTAGAGATAAAACAGAACAGCAGTCTTTTTTCACATTTTCATGTTGATATACGTAAGAAAATGACCTCAAAACAACCATAAAAACATCTTTGGTTTCTCAAGCACCTTATAGTGCATATTTATTATTATCAGCTACTAATGTCAACACCATCAGATATGTATCACAACCTAGAGAAAGCTACTCCATTTCGCAAAGCGCACTCCCCCACTGTGACTCTCAGCATTACAATGGAAAACATGAATTACAATGCAATAAAGATTTACTTAATAATTACTTCAATTTCTGTGCTAAAGCAATAAAAAAAATATAAAAACATATACAATGAATATTTAAGTCTCACACAATTCAAAAGTTAACATACACTACCAAATGGCTCACCTGGATAGCCACCTCCTTCCAGGGCATCATAATTGTTCAGAACAGGAGAGGCACTGCTAGTAGTAGAGGAACTATCAATTGCTAAGGGCAAAAAAGAACAAGAGGTGCTTCTGAAATAGCATTCTTTGAGGAATCTGAGGCTGAATTTTTTTTTTTTTTTCTAAATGTTTCATAAGAAGCTCTCAGGAAAGAGAGGGGGGAAAAGAGTTAAGAAGTCAAGAAGCGGGGAAAACAGTTAGAACCACAGAAACACAGAATGCACACACACAATTCTGTTGTAAGACTATAAAGCTATTAGCATGGCAAGTGAGAAGGAGGAAGAAATAAGTAATTATATTACCTTTCAAAACCAAAAAAAACCAAAAAAAAAAAAAAAGAAAACCAAAAGAGACCAAAGGGATAAAGACAAAAAACAATGAGTTTTCTTGAAGCCATTAATATTTTCCTATGAAAACTTCGCAGATTATGTAAAATGAAGCAACATCCAATATTTTTCAAAAAATCTCCCACAACTTCTTTCGGAACTTCAAATAACAAAAAAGACTCTCATTGTCTTTGGGATCAGTTTTTCTTAAGATGGAAAAGCTGCATTGGGTAAATTTTGTCCTGACATTTTTTTTTCTTTCTCTCCAAGCTACTCTAATTAAGAGCAGTCAGAATAAGCCGAACTCTGATGCAGCCAAAAGTCACAACTATGTAGGTATGGAAAAGCTTTTTCAGTACTGAACACGCTGCTAGCACTTAATTTTTGTGCAACCCTCAGCCTCTATTCTGAATGAAAAAGATGACAGACATACTTATTTAAAAACAATTCTACTAGTGGCTTTTTATGTACATTTACAAAAAAAAAAAAAGGACCGGGGAAAGAAAGAGATTACATGTCTTTCTCCTTAAAATGCTACAAAGTGCAACACAAAAGAATTAGTAAATAGAAGCTTTTAGGGAGGAAAAAAATGTGTATTTTTTTTCATGCGACTGGCAGAGCAGAAGCAAGACAAGTTCACTGAGACTGCATTACTCAGAAGGATCAATGAAAATCATYCATCACTTGGTGAAATCAAAACTTTTTCAAGGGAGGATTCTTATGTATGGAAACACAACATTGCTGAAATTCGGAAAGCATCATTTATATCCATGGCAATATCACAAGTGTATAGATTACTATAAAGATAATATGCTCAAAAACAATCAACTAAGAAACAGAAAAGTCACCCCTACAAAATAAGACAGACAACTAGCTGTGCTGTGTCCTGCAACGCAACAGTAGCTCCAAACTCTAAGCTTGCCAGTGTGTCAAGAAAACTTAGACTCTCATTCTGTGAAAATACAAAACCTTGCACAAAATTGAACAAGAATTGTCTTATGCTAAATTTAAGTCACAACAGATGTCAGAATTTAGCACTCTTAGCTACCACACCAGAGAACATAGCAACAACAAGGGAGAAAAGGAAACAATTAGACAATTACAGTGCTCATGACATGCTTTCAAGATTAAATAGAACTATTTAAATGCAACTTCTGCCTTTATGCAGTTTTAAACCCTCTTTTCAAACACAGTTACTACAAGATTTAAATTGGCGAAAGTGTTATAAAAGACATATATTAGAATTTATATAAACTCCTGGTGACAAGAGAATAAATCACAAAGTTTATTAGTCAAGTAGCCAGGTAGCCTATGTATTCAACCTGAGTACTTTTATCCTACACAAAAGAGTGAAAGGATAAGTAGGATGATAGCTCAAAGGATACAGGCTTTAGCAGAATTAGAGAAGTTGACAGATAAAGATGCAAAATGTATGGAAACTTGTCCCTGTGACTAGAAAATAAAGTAAGGAAACATATGTTTTGGTTGATAAGCATTCTGACATATTCTTTATCAGAAGACTTGGAACAYGTTTAAACAGAGACCTTTGTCTATGGGAAATTCTGTGGGAAGTGCTGCAATAAGATCTGCTCTCTGGCTATTTTATCCTGGCTGTGCTTTAGGAAGACAACTACAAAGGACTGAAACAGCAGCTTCATCGCAACCACACCAAAATTTAAAGTTTAAATTCCAAAGCTGGGCAGTTTCCTGGTTACTAGAACCTAATTAGACATATGCCATTACTCTGCATCAGGAGAGAAGTTATTTTAATAGTATTTGTTTTACGATTGTCTATTATTTTAATAAAATTCAGAATTACAAGGGACCGATTTTTCACACAAGTTATATAATAAAAATAACTTGAAGGAACAATTATAAAATTGTTCTCCTCACAAATAAATACCCAAAGGCAACACACATAAGCTGAAGTGAAGCATCAGTACAACGTAGGTAGTGTACTATCACAGTATTTACCTCTGTGTAGTAACAAAACTAAAGCTTAACGTTTAATTTCAGAAGGCTTTTTACATTACTATATCATACATAGGTTGTGAAGACACTTTAATTTCGGAAGAAAAAAAGTCTCTATTTCAGTAGTAGAAACATGGAACTAATTTCAAAAACCAGCAAGCCTGAAAGTACAGACGGAATCCTTGCAGTCAAGAACATAAGCAGCTTTTTGTCTTCATAAAATAAAGCATTTTAAGATGTAAATAAACTTTTCAAGATTACCACAAAGCAAGCAAGCTAAAACTGATCTGATGTGCCTGAACTATATAGACATGCCCTAGGAAATGAAAACAAAAGCAGTACAGATTAATTTACTGCTTTAAAAAGTACATTAATGGCCTTCCCATACTTACTTCACTATCTGAATTGCAAATGTCCCTGAACAGAGGATAAGAAACAAGAAAATAGAAATGGCATGTAATTGCGTCATTGTAGAACATAAGTAATTAGTTTAAGTTCCAACAGCCAGACATTTTCAGTTAAGAGTTCAAAACCTATTGCATATCCAAAAACACAGAGAGCCTTACAAGCTGTGAATATTGCGTTATTAGATACATAAAGTGTCTGACATTCATGTGACCAAAAAGATTGCTTTCTGACCACTAACAAATGTCTTTTTGCAATCCCAGCATAGCTGGGAATTTTCCAGTTAACCTTACACATGAAGAGTCATAGTGACTTTTTGACTTTAAAAAAAAAATAACAATTTCAGGGGATTGAAATGCGGAACAAAACTTCGGAAGAAAAAGAACAAGATACTGGTGTAAAGCTAAAGCCAACCTGCTTCCTCATCCTCCTCATCCTCTTCCTCATCATCTGAACTTGATGACAAGGGAGCTGGTGCAGAGCTAGCTTGGTTATTAACATATCCACCATACTGCATGCCTGTGAAGTGGAAAGCACAAACATAAGAGTCAGACAGACAGCAAAGATGAGAAACAAAACTCACTGCATTACTGCATTAAAAGTGAGAGAATTTAGGCATTCCAGAGAAAATCCCAACATGCAAATAATTAAACCTAGAGTCCTAAACTACTAGACTACCTAGGGAACTAGACATGATACTTGAACAGTACACCAAATGTAGTTTTTAGTGGGCTAGGTGGATTAAGTATTAGAAGTACATAGAATTAGCAGAAAGTGGTATATATGCACATTTATATGTATATATTTGTTACAAAGTACTTTGATAAAGCCATGTGTCTACATATGAATACACACACACGTACACATACATTCATACACATAAACAAGCTTTCCTTCCTGAATAAATTTAAACTGGGTTATGAAATGTTTATATTAAAACTCTTTTTGGCAAACCTGTACCTTTTGAAGTTGAAAATAGTCACTTCTCCGTAATTCTAAACTTGGGTAGAAAGTAATGAAATATACTGTTGTTCCAATTTGTAAGAGTGCAAATACTCAATAAAATTGAGTAAGGTAAATAAACTTGAAAACTTGGTTAGTATTATTTTAAAACCAGTGAGTAAACTGAGACTCATAGACACATATTTAAACACTCGAATATACGGTCCACTTCTAATGCCTGCTGACAACTACTAATCTGTGTGTGTTTGTATTTTTACAATACCCTAAACAAATTGAAGCAATATCCAACAGCAATAAACACACCATTTTTAAATGCAAAGCACAGCTTATAATTAATATACAAGATTACTAGTTAAATTGAAGCACGAAATCTTAAATTTCTCTTGTCACAGGATAGATCTAGAAAGGATTTCTATATATAACTTGCAGTCTTACAAAGACATCCCAAAAGGAAGCAAGTGCCCACTGCTTCCAACCTAGCAATACAAGAGACTGTTGTAAGAAGAAAATAACCTCTTTGAAACTCAAAGTAACAATTTGGGATTTTTTTCCAGTAGAAACACTGTGTCACCATTAGACTAGAACTCTTTATTTTAATACTATTAAGTACTACAGAGGAGCATCATAAGGAGTAATAATCCATTTTGACTATGCTATAGCCTATATTTAGAAAATTGCTAAAATATTGTTAGTTCCTTAATAAAAAAAAAAAAAAAAAAAAAAAGCAAACAAAAAAACCTGACTCCAGGAAGTTCAATTCCACTTGAAGCAATTAACAGGCTCAGGATGAAGGGCATCTATTCAAACAATGAAAGTAAAAAGGCAACAAAGAGCAAGACAACATCACAGTTTCTTGGGGAAGCTGCAACTGTCATGCAGAGCTTGGTGCAGGAAGACACTGGMAGTACTCCACTTGCTCAGGTGCCCAGGCATTCCCAGAGGAGGCTTAGCTGGCCTGAGCCTGGGATACAATAACCATCATGACGCAGAAACACCACAAATGCCCCCAAGGCACGAAGCRCTTGTTTCGGTGCTCTGATCAAATGCAGCACCAACTCAAGTGACAAGATACTCTCATCTTTTACTATGACTCTGAGATGCATCTGCTAAATCTCCATTCTCTGCTCCATGTCAGACCATGGCTGAAGGGAACATAGCTTCTCTCAGAGCTAGGAGAGTTAGCGAAGAACATGACAGAGCTCCATTGTTGTGAGGGGAAAGAAACATGACGACATGATATGGACTTGCTATTCATTAATGTAAACAGAATTAGATCCACRCAGATTTCTGACAATTTATCTATAGACTCCTGACATACGTATATTCCTGGTCTTAAAGGGGAATAATCGAACTACATTGCACTACAACACTTGCAGCTAACAACAGCTAAAAATTCAGTGAAGGGTTCCCCAGGAACTGTGATGATTCGTGTTTAAGGTATCAAATGTCCACACATTATAGAGCAGTAACTGCAAAAACACATAGGTATTTGCACATTAYGGCAGGTACAGTTAAACAACGAGAATCCTTTTTGTCATTTAAAACACAGTTATGCTATTTCTTTGGAAGACTAAGCAAGACAAGCCTCTCACCAGAACCTCTACAGTACAAGCAAATTCTGCTCAGAACCAAAGGAGTACTTCTACGCGAGCTTAGAACAACAAACAAGACCTTAACTCCATCAGTTTGAATTTAGTATTCAAGGCTAGTTCCCTTAACAAACACTAGCACAAGCAAACTGCTAGTCTACCTCCAACTTGCAATACATAGATATCAAGAGCATCTTCTTAGAAGTTTCAATAACAAGCTTTTTAGAAACTAAGGGAACTAAAAGAAGGGTTTTTAGCGAAAGGCATGTTAGAGTGCCAACACAACAGACAATCTAAGGACAAACAGGCCAAGGAAACCAAATAGAAGAGCTAAGACAGAAAAGAACTGAGGAGGTTCAAACAAGGAACACTAAGGCAAGCTGAAAAGATAGAAAAGATGTACTTCAGACAAGTGCAGAAGTGCTGTAAAGCCTCAAGAATACCAATACAGACTTCTGCATCGCAACTTCCCCATTCCCTTTTAGTACCTTCCTGAAGAGCTGACTCTGGTGCCTGGGTAGCCGGGGGTGCAGACTTTGACTCTGCTGCATGGCCTGGAGCAGGTGCCTTCACTGATGAGACAGCAGCTGGAGAAGCAGCTGTTCCAACTCCAGGCTTGGTAAATGGGGCCTTCTGGCTTCCCAATTGTGTAGGCTGTAAAGAATCAATGCCACCTGACAACAGAATCAGAAGGCAGGACCACTTTAACTGTATTTGCACAAGTAATTATACAATCAAAGCTCTTACATTTAACACTAATTTCAAAATACCTACGAAAACAATACTTCAAAGAGAGATCTTCAAACAAACATGGATGGATTTTTTTTAAACTGAATTCCTATAATGTTAAAATTCTATTAAAATGAACAGATTACTTTCACAACTAACAACAAAAATCTGCGAGTCCTTTACTCTTCAAAAAGCATAAAAAAAACCAAGATCTTTCGCAGCTTCCTCTTTCGCAGCTTCCTCTTCCTAGGAGAGGGAAACACAATCTCGGACATTTTTCTGCCTATCAGTATTCCTCCTCCAAGCAGGAAGCCCGCAAGTCACCAGTGAAGCTGACCAGTATTGATGCCCTCTTCTTAACACTTTGCAGTGCAATTCTCACTCATATCCCAAGTAACCTGCTTCAGGCAGCCCTGAGTATGGCACAGGAAGTCTGATGCATTTTCAACATCTATAGTAGATATCCTTTGCTTAATCAATGGGGGAAAAAAGTCTAATTAATACTTTGACAGATTTAATGCAGTCTCATTTTAATTCCTCCCACAAAAGGACAATATAGCTTCCATGAAAATAGGTATTAAAAGGGTCATCTTTGTTTACAAAGAAAGATTATCATACTACAATTACTTCAGAAAACCGCTGACTTGATGCACATGCAATTTTAGTTTCTCCTCCATGTGTGTCTGTGCATGCATGTGTATAAACAGTGCAGTTTGTACATTCCTAGGCTTTTTCCTTAAATACCCCATCTGACATATGAAAGGACTTTATGGGAAAGCTGAAGCACCCTTTTTTTTTTTTCTTGGAGGGGAGTTGAAAAGAAGGTTTTCAACAATTCTGTTGCTCGAATTTACCTATCAAGTCAGTAGCACACCTTTTCACCTTAATGGCACCAGTTCCAGCTGCAATCTATTTGCTATTCAAATTTCCTATTAAGTATACCTACTGCTTTTCTATAAGGATTTATTATCTAAATCTAGATTAAAATCTACAAGTCTCCAAAGTACACATGGTATTTGCTATTGAAATGTACTGGCTATCTCTGCTGCTATAAATTAATAGCTTGTAACCTCTCCATGGAAGCACCAGCACCTATCAGCAGAAACTTTCTTCCTAATGTAGGTATTCAGCTTCTTTCCTGTAGGTATGCAGTAAGATGAGATAAACAAGTGAAGTTTTTCCATAAYGTTAATGCATTTACAGAGGTATTTAGGCAGAGGTAGTTGTTTAGCCTATTTTCCATGCCTGAAGCCAATATAGCAATGGCTTCAAAACCCTGCAACACTGAATACTAGCCTTGGAGCACACTAAATGTTAGAATGTCACAGGTTCAAACTCAAAATTAATTCACATTTGCATTAGCTGAGGGTATTTTCCTGCGAAGTCCTAGATTCTTATCCTCATGCAAAAGTTATTCAAAATTTCCTTCAAAATAAGTGATCCCTCACATGCGCTGTTAAAACAATAAACCTTCCTTTATAAACCATGAGTAAAAAAGAATGTATCCATTATGGAATCCAACCTGCAAAACTAAACATTAAACCTTTCCTGGTGATTTTGGCAAGTTTCGGAAAGCTATAAGAAAGGAAAAAGGCACATCAATGCAGTGGTATCTTCTCCAGCTTATCGAAGAAATGAGAATACTGACTGTTTTCACGTAACGCAGCTGCAATCTTTATTTTTTCCAACACAGCACAATCTACAGTGAGACTGACCACTTCCCTGCAGTAACAGCCTCCTTTCATTCTGATTCTCTATCTCAGCTGCTGAGCTTTCGCCTTTCTCCAACCACACCTCATCTGATTTACAGGATTACAGGATTATAGCCTACACTCCCCTACAGAACTGGGGCAGTAAGGACTTTAGATTCTGATCTGACATAAGGGGAAGTATGCGCATGGGCTAAAGAAATTAAAGTGTCTACTGCTCAAGCAGAATGCCTGCAACTCAAGCACTCTAATCAAGACACAGGAAGCAAGGAAAACCATTAGCCTTAGGAGTTCTCTCTCCCACGCCACAGGAGAAAAACACGGTTTAAAAAGACCCTAGTGAAGTTTTAGCACCTTTAAGTTTCCTCCTTTCCTTGAGTGAGGTCTCACTTCTCAGACAGCAGCTGCCAGAAGTTTTAGAACTGCAACAAAATCTGGTTACAGGTCCTTCACATATGTGACAGTTTAGTGGCTTGATTTAAATCCAGTTCAGTAACTTTCGGGCTTAAGAACACCATACATTTACAGTCAGTTTACTTCAAAAACTCAATTAGAAATCTAATGCCTAGAATTTTTTCAATCCCATTGTAAAACAACTCAGACGTCACCATACATCTGAAAGAGTTATGCCTTTCTTTCCAAAATCCTATTTAAATACCTGTTTTATTTAAAAAGACATCATTCTATATATAAAGTGTTCCCTTTTTAACCTTTATAAATTTCAGTGTCCACTAATTTCACCTAATTAATACTGAACACAAAGACCGAACCAAGTCCTCAAGTATTCAATACTTGCTTATTTATATCTTAGATTTAAAGAGAAGCGAGCATCTTTCAGAGCACAACAACAACAACAAACTGTCTTACTGGCGCTCCTGGTCTAGCAGTATAGTATTTTATCAAAATATCTTTCCATGAGAGGTCTCAGAAAGGACACCAAGGAATTTCTGTACATCTTAGAAGTTTTTCAAGTTTTGCTGGAAACTATYCATAGAACATTTTGCAACTGCTTTCCAGAGGGATTGTTTCTGTCACAGGAAACAAAGCCAAGAAACAAATATTCTGGAAAAAAAGCTCCTTAGGAATCATTCATCAACACCTAAACTCTTCATTTGTCATATTCAAATGCTTTACTGAGATGCACAGAAAACATTTCCAAGATCCACCTCTTAAAAAAAAAAAGACTGAAAACCAAAATACTATAAATTATTCCATCTGAGAACACCAAGACTCACTGAAAAACTTAAAATAGGTCAATTCCCTATTCTCCATCCCCCCCAAAAAAACTCTTATTCCAAAATCAAAGAGCTATTAGCATATTTTTTATAGGACAGATATTGTAACAACTGAATCTTTTATATATTTTAGCCAAAAGATGGTAAATTCAGGTATCATTGGAGGCAGTCTGTTTATCCAGACACATCCTAAAGAGTGTCATTCTTCAATACTAAATAACAAGGGGCACATTTTCTACCATTCGTTTTAGGCAGATGGAATTCATTAATTCAAAGCTAATGGAGTTAAATACAGCAATTCAATCTGATCATCTGCTTAAGCTATGTCATAACGTGATTGAGTAATGACTAGTACCACTACCAGAGCAAGGGCGGAACTACAGCAGTCTAAGCCCGAGTGTTGGATCGGTATTTCAAGCCCACAGTGGTCAGTAAGACAACCCTGCTCTCCATTTAGCCTAACTACTGTTTGCTGTCTTGATTTGCTCTCTCCTAATAAGTAAATATTGAAGTGTTTGTGTGCTGAACTTAAGCCAGGAATCTGATTCAGTTGGGGAGGGAGAGAAAAAAAAAAAGTTACTTTCCATAAAAATCAGTTCCACAACCCAATCTGCTATCGGCAAAGGGTGAGCTTTTCTCAGCAGCACTGAAAGCTCAGGAGGTACCAGGTAGTAAGTGATTATTGCTACAGTTTGGCAAATTAACCATGTACTGTATCACTCAGAAGTAACAGAACTAGTAGTTCTGGGTGTTACTTYCCTAACTGCAAGATGCGTGGGTATTACACACTACTATCACAGTCCATTGTATCAGCTCTTAAAGTTCAGTCCTAACAGTCTTATTTTTTTCTTTAGTCAGGTATTATCTATTGTCCACATGCTGTTCACGTTCTGGTCAGCTTCACTGATTCACCTTAAAAGAGCCGTTCCTTATAAACGGTATTTTAATAAACAAATAATAGTTCTCCAAGACGCTCAAAAATAAAGTCAAAGTAATGGACATAAGTGGAAAATATCCATAAACAAACCAAAAAAAAGAGAAATATTTCATGACTATTGCAAGTCTTACTATTCTTGAATGATATCTGCATTTTATCAGTATCTGGCTACAGATTCTATGTGCAATAGAATGATCTTTTTTTCTGGAAGAGTTTTAAACCTTTAGTCTTTGAAATAACTTTTCATTCTCAACCCTGAAACATCATAAACTTTACAAACTCTAAGCCTTTTTTATTATATTATTTGGTTTTATGCTTTTGAAATATTAAAGAAAACTGCACATTCACAGCAGCATACAGTGAAAAAATTCAAATCTGCTATTCAGTCTGCTGTAACTGAAGGATGTCACTCCACCTTATTTTGGAGAAAAAGAAAATGCAACATTCAAACTAAATACAGTATCTGCATGCTTCACATGAGCTTGATTTTGAATTAAGCTCAACCAGTTTTCCCAGCCAAGCTTTTCATATCATCAAAAGCATGTTCTTTGAAAGCTCCTTGGGCTAAGGTAATCTCAGCTCCAGGGCCTCCTACCACAATTCCAGTGTCTAACTATAATCTGAAATACCTGACTGGAAGGAGAAA
>NW_020455988.1:970563-1000277 GCF_003342845.1 Nothoprocta perdicaria
CAGTACCATCATAAAAGGGGAAACTACTAGTCTAGCACAGTTCACAAGTCAGAAATGGAGGAGATAAGAAACATTACCAGTACAGACAAAAAGGAATTGAAAAAAGTTCTTCCCTGTATCACAACTGGAATTATTTTACATAAGCTACTTGCAGAATGTTGCCTCGTAGCAGACACTCTGGGCAAGGTATCTCAATGTTCATGTACTTCCACATCTCAACTTCTTCTATTCCCTGTCACAAAGTACTGCCTCTATGGCTTGTGGATAGATTTCTCAAGAAGCAGCAGAAGTTGCAGCTATTAGCAAGTACTGACTATATCTTCCCTCCAATTTGGCACTCCTCCACCACATTCTCTACTACTGTATCCCTTCTAAAAATGTTTATTGTTTACAAAATCAATTAAAAACATGTAAATGTGTGTCTCATTCAGAGACTAGTTGAAATGAATCTTTAAAGCCCTAATTGCACAAAATAGTTAGGCTTCTACTGTTTTGAACCATCCTTTCCAAAAGAACCAACTCAGATCATGACTTTAAAAATTCTCTAGTCAGAAAAGAAAAATCTTCAGCAATTAATAGATTGATTAGCTACTACCATAAAGACTGTGGTAAACAAAGGAGAAAAACTTCAGGGATGAACAAGTACAGAAGTCAAAATTACAATGCATAATTCATGTAGCGAATAACAAAAAGCAACAGAAGCACATGGCTTCTGCAGTCTCCAAAAGACATTCATAAGTTTCAATACTGTACCTGGACTTATTTGGTTGTTTGCTTTAGCCAGCGATCCAACAAGATTTCTGCTGAGGCTGTCTTGAACAGACTGAGCAGGTGAAATAATCGGCAACGTTGAATTATATCCCACGGGAAGATGCTGCTGAAGTGAATGAGCTACTGCTGGACTCTGGCTAGAAAATGCATTTGTCTGTTTAAACTGTCCAACATCAGATAGGCTCTGAGAGGTACATACCTGCCCATACACACTGTCAACAGCTGCAGAAGGATAGGAAACAGTAGGATACATAGGACTAGAAACAACAGGCATAGTGTAATGGTCAGAATTAAKGGGAAATCCCTGAGATGCAACTGAGGAGCTGAGAGAAGTGCTGTAGTGATTACCAAATGCTGAATATGACTGCTGAGCAGTGGTATGTAAGTAGGATGCAGATGATACAGCTCCTTGAACATGTCCTTCTGCTGAGCCGGCTGTCGGGGGAGAGGTCTTGTTGTATAGTTGTTGCGATTCCTGTGTATTCAACATGTTGGTACCCACAGGAGGTATCATAACATTTTGTGCTGGTGCTGAATAGTAAGTAGAGTGATAACTGGCTCTRTACTGATTATCCAAATGTGGAGAGACAGCTTTATTGGGCACTTGTGAATAGTGTCCTGAGGGCACACTGTAGTTTGCAGGATGTAAGCCATAGCCAGCAGGGTACTGCATCGGACTCTGCACAGGACCTGAAATGAACAAAAGCCATAACATTAAATTAAGGTGCTTCTAGTAACAGCTCCAGTGGACTCTGTACATACTATAACAAGCAACAGGTTTCTTCTCATGTCTTCTCCCTATCTTTGAAGTTAATTCTCATCAGTGGAAAAAGCAGAATCATCAAAGCACATAACAGTATGTTTGCAATAATTAGCACACACGAACAAGCCAGAAAAAATCTTATTTGCATTATCTAGAATTTTGTTTTTATTCATTTTTATGAAATCATGGCACTTCTTAATTTCCATTTATTGCTTGATACTTATCAGTTATAAATGATGCTGATACCACAGAAACGATCTCAGCTGCCTCAGCAACTGGTTTTACAACACTAGAGGTTGACTGAATACAGGTGCAGCCAAGGGTCCAGGTACCAGATATTTTTTGGAGACTGAAAGTTACTTTTTTTTTTTTTTTTTTTTTTTTTGTAAATATTAACTGACCTTTGATGGTAAGTTGTGAACCATATCTACGTTTCTCTGCATAATTTCCTCTCAAACTACCACATCCCACTGTTTACATCATGCTACATTACTATGTTATGAATAGAAACACAACATGATGTGGCCATTCACAAATTACAGCCTCTCTGTGAAACTAACCGTTGATTTGTCTCCTTACATTTATGATACCATATTATATCATCAACATTTAGCAGTTAGAATTATCTCAAGGTAACACCCAGATTTTCTCCAATTAACTTCCATAAGCAATTTTAACATGAACAGAATCCTTTTAGAAAGGRACATACTGTATAAAACAGGTTTTGCATAAAACTGAAAAGTCCATTTCACAAATTACAACACAAAGTTGAGTCTGAGAAAAAGCAGGTCATAACTGAACACAAGTAAACTGGACCGTTCAGGCAAAAAAACAGAAAGGCAATTGGGGGGGRAAAAAAAAGTAAGGCTATGAAAAAATACAGAAAAGACTGACATGTTAACACTACTGAGAATAAGTAATTCTTTGCTGATTCACTATTTCCTTGCAAAAGTAGGAGCTGCTTCATGAGGTACCACAGTTTTGGGTTTTTTTTTTTTTTCATTTTAAAGAAAATGGCTTTGGACTGGGGAGCCAAGTTATGCTTACAGCAAACTTTAACAGGCTCTCGACCTGTTTTTTTGAAGGTCTGAGAGAACAGTATCAAAATAGACCAATAATCTATAAATATGACTGTCTTGACAAACCACTTTAAGCAGTTTTGTCACTAAAAGTGACATGAAAAAAAAGACTTAATCTGTAAAAATCAGTGCATATGCTCTTCTACAATATTCTGAATAAACTAACAGAAAGGTATAATTCAGAAACTGGTTCAGGAGCCAGATAGTAGACTCCATGGATGGAGTCTACATGATTCTAAAAAGAGAAGTCGTGATGTAGCCAAAAAGCAGCATCCCTTTATCTGGCAAAAGAGCCACCACATTTGATCAATGGTTACACCAATACTAATAGCAATTAGTGAAGCGCACATGATCCTCCTTCCTAGCCCTGATTACTTGTTACCTTTCCACAACTTACAGCATGTCTTTATTCCCCTACCACTACTCCCTTATGTATCACTTATGGGATGGAGAAGCAGAGCAGCACTACGGAAGTGATGTGTGTCCTTGCACGTCCTTAAACCCCACAAACAGAGTCACTGTTGAACTCTCACAGCACTTCGGTGATGGAATTACTGCCAACTTTCTCTATTCACCCAACTTCCTATTTTCATAAAGCATGTAGGAATTTCTTGCTTCTCAGGATTTTGTATCTTTAAGAACCTGTCCCTTCATCGAATGTAACTGACTATCCAACAGACCCTAAGTTAGAACAAGAAAACACAGAAAAAAAAGGTAACGAATGGAAGGAATCACAGTTAGTATCATTTCCTGAGAAACTAAATAACTTTGCAATGAAATGGCAGCTACAAAAGCTACAAGGTACAAAGTACCTTGTACAAGGTACAAGAGACATCTGAAGAATCATTTGCAAGCAATATACACATACACATATGCAGTCTTACACGGAAAGATGAGAATTTAATACAGTTCTCTCAGTGCTGGAAGTTTCAGTGTATGATATTGTTATCACTAAAATTCTTTATGGTTATGGGGAAAAAATGCGTCATTTTTAGCAATGATTTAATAACCAATATTTTAATACACTGACATTAGAAAATAAGCCATTCTCCATTTATATACAAAGCTATCTTCAATACTACAGCAATAACAATCTTTCAGACTTTTAACACTTTGTTCAGAGTACTGTATTGGAAAGTCTCAGACTTTCCAATCAAAAAAAAGCCTATTAGATCTTCTTTCTTTAAACACTGGATTTCAGCATAGGCAAGATCAAAGTAGGAGCACTGAGAGAGAGGAAAAAGAAAAAAGTAAAAAATCTAAAACGAAACAAGATGTTCTTTTTTTTTTTTTTTTTTTTTCTTTCCCCAAAAATCCTTCAAGTTATACTAATGCTGAATTCCCCCAAAATATCAAATGACCTTGGTCACTAAACCACTAGCAAATTCTAATAAAGACACACAGCCAAGTATCCTTTTCAAAGCACTATACAGACAAAAGGTTAAATTCTTAAAAAAAAAGTTGTTCTTTCATCAGATTCCAATAAATTCAAAAGCCAAATTTGTATTGGAACATTTTATGAAATGCAATATACACATAAATTATATATAATTCTGTGCAGCTAAAAGCACACTTTTCAGTGTGAATTGCAACCAACATGGCAGCAGCTGTACCAATTGCAGTACCTTATATTACACTTATGTAAAATTAACCACGAAAAGAGATGACAGTTGACTTGGTAAAATTTAGTTTCTACCTGACAGCATGGAAACTTCCACTAAAGTCTTTTTCTGGTAGTATTCCTATTTATAGTTCCTTCTATTTTAAAAGAAAAGAAAAAAAGTCCCAAATCTTACATTAAAACTTTACAAATTGGTAAAGACGACAGTTACATTGTTCTAAAGTTTTGGTGTGCTACTTGCTAAATCACATCAAATGAGAAATTCAGAGTTTTCTAGACTAAAAAAAAAAACAAACAAACACCAAAACAACCATATTTTTATATATATATATATATATTACTGTAAGACAATGTTAAGCTAAAGAGTTTGATACTTAGCAAAGCAAGGTGTTCAGGAAAAACACAAGACTATTACTGAATGCTGTATGAATCTCTCAAAACACATAAAAAAATCCATATGAGGGGGAGGAAATAGATCTTCCACAAARTTTAAAACATATTGTAACACCAGTGCACAAACTACAGGTACCAAGGAACCAATGGTTCAACTAATAAGAGCTGCTTATAATGTATGTACGATTCAGTTAAAAACAGAATGAGAATGCATGATTTTATTTTTTATTTATTTCTGTGAAGTAAGTTCCCGGTTCCTGGTGCCTTGAAAATATACTGCTTTTTATTAAAAAACATTTATATCAGTATTTCATGAATGATTTCATCCTCTGTATTACAATCCTAGCATTTGTGGCACACAGCTGAAGCACTAGCCTCTCCCTAAAAGCCACCCTCTACTTACCTTCCCTTTTGCTTATGCCAGTGCCTCCCATATTGTCTGCAAACCGGCTCCAAAGCTATTTTATAGACATGTAAGTGGCCAACGACCACCCCCATGGATAAGGCAAAACTCGAGGCGTGCGGGTCCTGACGGTGCCCGCTGCTCCTTGTAAAGCACACAACAGCAGAGCATGAAACAGAGGCCTCCAGGACACAAGCTACCGCTCAATGCAACCCAGAGGCCTAACTCGAACACCCCGGGAACGCTACAGGGGGCACAGACATGATACAAGTACACTGAAAAGTAACTGCAGTAACAGGGAGCTGAAGCTACACCTCACCAATTGCAATTCCCAGCGCATTTAGTTTCAGTATATCCTCACGAGCCTTCAAGAGGGTGGAACGTGCAAAGCCAAGTGGCTATTCTGCAGTTCCCAGACCGCGGGCAGCAGCGAGCCCGACTCCCGGGGCCCGGCGCCGGGAGCGGCCCCGCTGCAGCCCTGCCTGCGCGGCCCCGGCGCCCGCCACCCACTTCGCCCAACTTCACAAACAGCGCTCTCGTCTCCCGGAGGACACGGCGCGCACAGCGAGGCCTCCAAGCGCCTCGCATCCGCGGGGCTTTACCGGAAAGCAGTGCCCAAGCGAGAGGGCCCCTGAAAAATCTTCTGGCCCGTTATTACCGGAGGAAAGTAACAAAATGAAATAAAATAAAAACCTAAAAAATAAACTAAGAAAAAAAAGGCCAAAAAAAAAAAAAAAAAAAAACCCACAAATGGCGCGCCAGGCTGGGGGAGATTACGCACTCTCCGAAGTTACCCGGGCTCCGAGCGGCCCCGGGGAGCAGAGGGTAACCGGCGCCGCGGGTCCGGCCGCCGCCGCCGCGGGCAGGGAGGCCGGAGCCCCCCTGTCTCCTCTCCCCCCCGCCCTTTCCCCGTCCCCCCGCCCCGGCCTCCCGCCGCCCCTCACCGTTGTGGCGGCGGAGCGCGGCGGGCTGCGGCGCCGCGGCCTCCACGGGGCCGCCCGCGTAGACGGCGGCAGCGGCGCCGGCCGAGGGCCGCGGCGGCATGCCGGCGGGCGCAGACATGGCTCCTGGCTGCGGCTTCCTCACGGCGCCCGTGGCCGCTCCTCCTCCTCCTTGTTCTCCTCCGGCTGCTGCCGCTGCTGCCGCCCGGCCTGGCGCCGGCAGGAAGGGAACTCCGTGTGCGTGCGGCGGCGCGGCCTAGCGCGCGGCAACCCCGCGCGGCTCCGGCTCCGGCTCGGGTAGGCGCGAGCGCCGGCGGCCGTTAACGGCTGCGCCGCCGCCCACAGCGGCCCCTAGCGGCGCCTGCCGGGAGCGCCGGGCGGGCGGGAGGTGAGGGCGGCCGCGACGTCCCGGGAATCGGGAATATACCTATATGCACMTATATATATGTTTATATACACACCTTCGGGAACTACATAGGTAACGCGCCCTCCCTGTGCGGGTGGGAGAGTCGCGGTGAGGCGATATGAGGCGCTATTCCCCCTTTCCCCAGGTAAATACTCCGTGTCTGGGCCAAACAGCCTGTGTGAGGCACGGCTAGGCCTTGGCTAGCAGAGCCAGGTTTTCCCGGCTCCGAATGGGGTACTCCCTTCATCTTCCCCATACGGAAAGAGGAGCATTGTGGAGCCTCTGCTGATGGCTGCTGGAAGGATCCAGTTCTGTTCCCCTCTTGACTCGGTTCTGTCTGGCAACCACACGCTGAGCCCGGTCCGTTTTGAGTGTTTGCATATCCGCCACCTGCCATCTGCTTTGCACTCAGGTGGCCCTCAAGGCTACATCCATGGTTCAGCTACTTTTATTTCCCTCCGTAAGGCATCGCAAAGCACAGTAATGCACACTGGTGGTCACAGCGACYATCTTCCAGACCACATCCAAAGACACTGAGTCAGCATCACTTGTTTTATGTATTTATATATACTTGTGCATTATCCMTGTGTGTATGACACATTTTTCTGTTAGTAATTATGCATCTTCCTGGCATTAAATGTGTGGCTTTCCTCATATGGTGAGCATATGGTCCAGCTCTAACTGTGCCTGTTATGTGTTCAAAGTATGCAAGCTATCTCTAAATATAGGGGAAACTTCTGTATCTGAGGGTTTCTGAGCCTGCCCACCTTATCATACTGTGGAGAGGGATCTTGCGTAGACATTTGTTGTTCCTTTGGTGGACTGTGGACCCTTCTCTGAAGGGAGTAATTTGTTATTCATGTCCCTGTAAGCTAAGGCAAGAAATAATAAACTCAAATAAGTTAAGAGGAGCTATTAAGAAAAGCCACTCTGTTAAGGCAGTAAAACACTATGATTGTTTTKCACAGCATGCACCATGTAAGAATCTAGATTTTAACAAAGGATTTTCCTTTCCAAAATCATTGTGTAGGATGCTGTAGGTGACTCTGCCTGTACGGGGAGTTTGGACTAGATGATCTCTAAAGGACCCTCCCACCCTTAATGATTCTATGATTTTATAATCTATAACTCCTTAATTTTACAATGAGACTTTAAATGTACATGTTACATTGCAATCTGTGAAAAATACCATGTTATCTGTAATTAGTATTTCAAACATAAGCAGGAATGTAAATGGCAGGTGAAAAAAAAAGTGAAACCACAGTTTCAGTAATAACTGACAAATATTAGAGACACTATAGAATCATCATAGAATCATAGAATCATAGAATGCCGAAGGTTGGAAGGGACCTCAGAGGTCATCGAGTCCAACCCCCCTGCWCACGCAGGGTCACCTAGAGCACGGGGCACAGGGCWGYATCCAAGTGGGTTTTAAAGATCTCCAAAGAAGGAGACTCCACAACCTCTCTGGGCAGYCTGTTCCAGKGCTCTGTCACCCTCACWGTSAARAARTGYTTYCTYAAGTTCCTGTGGAACTTTTGGTGCCTCAGCTTGTGGCCRTTTCCTCTAGTCCTATCGCTGGCCATCACTGAAAAGAGGCYGCCCCCTCCTCCTCCTCACTGCCTCCCTTGAGGTATTTATACACGCTGATCAGGTMCCCCCTCAGCCTCCTCTTCTCCAGGCTGAACAGGCCCAGCTCYCTCAGCCTTTGCTCAYAKGGCAGATGTTCCAGGCCCCTGATCATCCTCATAGCCCTGCGCTGGACTCTCYCCAGCAGCTCCACATCCCTCTTGTCCTGGGGAGCCCAGAACTGGACACAGTCTCCAGATGTGGCCTCACCAGGGCTGAGTAGAGGGGGACGATCACCTCCCTCGACCTGYTGGAGACGCTCTTCTTAATGCACCCCAGGATCCCGTTGGCCTTCTTGGCCACCAGGGCAAATATATATAGAATACACATGGATGATAAAGTTTAATCTGATGTATTTGGAGACTTCCACATTCTAAAATATCCTTGTGCTAAAAGCAAGAAGAGGCAACTGGGATTTTTTTCCATTGATTTGAATGCTTTTATAAAACCTTTCACATAGCTTAATGAATTATTTTCTACAAGCAACAATTACACGGTGGTTTCTTAGAAAACACCAATATGTTGGCAACTAGAACACAAGCCTCTAATGGAAATACACTGTAAACTCATATCCATTAATTTTGTGTTCCTCATTTATAATGAATCAAAATGTATTAGCAAGAACTGATTGTTAACTCTGTGTGCAGTTAACACTGTAATGCAAAGCACAGCTCATGAGCTGGCTCACCTAGACCATTTCTTCCACCAAATCTATTAAAATGCTTCCAGTAATTGCAAATTCTTTACAGTCTTAGGAATGAGCAAAAAGGCTACAATGCTTGTGGCCACATGTGCCAAATTAAAAAAAAAATCTAAATTGTACCATTCAGTGATTGTATTCCCTAATATGCCTGGTTCCCTTGCATAGCTCTAAAGTCTCTCAGATGTGCGTATGACCATACGCAGAACTATTTTATCCTTTATTCTGTCAGACAATTGTTTTAAAATAACAGACATGCATCAATCATTATGTACCAGTCTGCAAAATGCTATGTCTAGGAGTAGATTCCACAGACATAAACTATTTTACTAATTACCCCAAGTAATTCTGTTTTTTTTTCAGT
Source organism: Nothoprocta perdicaria (assembly GCF_003342845.1). Classification (NCBI taxonomy): domain Eukaryota; kingdom Metazoa; phylum Chordata; class Aves; order Tinamiformes; family Tinamidae; genus Nothoprocta; species Nothoprocta perdicaria. The sequence continues at coordinate 979,634 of NW_020455988.1, forward strand.
ACGTTCCTTGTCACAGATGAGGAAGAATTCTTCCTCATCTCACAGATGAGGTTTGCCAGCTGGTGAATTTTAATTACAAAATGTTATTTTGACTTTTGGTGGAGGAGATTTTGCACTGACACCAAAAGGTCACTCTGATTTGGGCTTGGGGAAGCAAAATATTGAAAGTGAATCTCATTACCTGTAACCTGATAAGAGGGGCATTAAATGTCCAAACTTAGAGAGTGCAAGTTAATTTTCAGCACTTCCATTAGTCTTATGTTTGTTACTTTCTACTAGCAGTATGAAATAAAAACTCATCCCTCTGATTTCACAAGGAAGAAAATCTGGGAGCAAAATTTAAAATGACTTAGAAGTGATTTGAGCTTTAATATAACTAAGCTAAAACCCCTCAGGTCTGGCATACAGTCTTTCAGAAGCAGAATGTCATAATGAGGTGCTTTTATAATCTACCTCAACAAAATACAGCTGTGGGTCACCTTAGTTCAGTAATAGATTTCTAATTACCCTACTGCTYTCAACACAGGACATGGGCAGCTTTAGTGCAGAATAATAAAGTTTCTTTTTTTTCACAGAATTATATTTTTACAAATTATATTCCSATAATTGCATTTCGCTATGTTGCCTCTAATCACTGTACCATAACTTTTCCAGGATGAGGAAGACAAATCAAAATCTTGATGCCACTATACAGGATGCTGCTGCTTGAATAACCTGTGCATGTGACTGAAGGAGAATTCGCTGGATCTGCTGAGTGAGGTCTGTGCTGTACTTCATTTATAGCTGCATAATTAGTGTAAGAGAGCCAGGGTGGTCATACTCCCTTAAAAAAATWTATATGTATATTTGTCACAGATGCAAACCTAACACACAAAAAAATTGGACTGTGATGCAGCACAGCTTTCCTACACAGGCACGGTTTCCTTTTCGCTTGGTTTATTTCCTTTATTATTCAGGCAATGCCACTCATCCTTTCATTGTCTGATGGCATGCAAGCAAAGAATCTCTTTGGACTCTCCCAAGCTTCTTTCTTCAGCAGTTTATGCCTCTTCCACCTAGATTTGTCACTAGGCATGGCTTACAAGCAGAGAGGGAGTGTGGTTATCTGGCCACTTACTTCTCTGAGGTTGTTCAGGGACCCCAGAGGAGTTCTTTGGATTGTCAATAAGCAGGGTTTCTGTCTGTCTTACCAAAGCATGCAACAAGAATTCAAGTTGTGTGCACCAGGTGAAACTGTTCAATTTTGATCTTGTTTTTATGGGGTATTAATACCGGTAATGGTAAAGACCCAGAAAGCAGCACTGTGGTTTCTCCAGGTGTGAGAAAAGCCTTATACRTGTACATTCTATACAGACATTGTCTATATTAGTCCCTATGCAAACTACAGAATAAGGGGATTGTCACTGTCATTACCAGCCAATGCTGCAGTCATCTTTGACAGCCTTAGCCACAGCAGTCTCACTGTCATCAATGTAGGATCACTGTAAATGCCATAGGAGAATGATTCAGTTCTCGCCTGGAGCTYGGCTGTGAACTCTGCGAACTGCTATGGTTCATAAATGCTGCATATACCTAAACATTATGGCTTCTGTGTCTTAGACAGACTGAGTCAGAGCATTTGTCCCATCTTATAACATATGAAGGAGTCTCTTCTATGTTTATAGTCTGTAATTTCTATTATATCTCTTCAAATCTTGAAGAATAAAATAAATAATTTAAGCAGATGCTGGTGATGGGCAATTGTGTCTGGTAAGTCCCTTGAGTATTCAGTGTAGATAAACATCTATATCTATATTTGTAATACTCTTGGGTGGTTTCATCAGCTGCCTATTTCAAACTACAGTATTAGTACTTAAAAATCACCAAGCAAGCCATGGTTTAGGGAGAACTTGCAAGTAAGCAGACTTATATCCAGAGATCTAAATATTTTCAAGACATTTTGTACAAAGGGAAGTTCCGAACAGACACTTTTGTGTGACTGTAGAGGACAACTAAACAGAAGTAAGAGAGGCAGGGGAATTTTTACAGCCAATGTGCTGCAGTTTACCTATGGAAGTATAACTGTGCCATGATCCAAAAGGGCTGAACTTAAGTTTTTCTTTTTTAAGTTTATATTTTTCTGGTAATTTTAATAACACCTGTAAAACTAAGAAATCCTTGAAAAATCCATTAGACTCTGGCAGTCTGATATTTTATAGATTTTCCATTAAAATGGAACAATGACTCATCTAACCTGTTGCTTTTTGTACTGGGGCTCCAGATGTGCTGCTTGCCCCAAAAGCTGACCTTGACATTACTTCTAAAAGAGCAATGTGGAACAAACACGTGAAAATGTGTCTTAAATAGTATTTCTGTTTTTTAGGATATCTATTTCACTAATCCCCTGCTGTACTGTCACATTGACAGTCCTGCAGAAACSAAAGACAGTCCCTTCCTTGCCTTATTCCATCCCAGGAAGCACTGTATCCAGAACCTCTGTGAAGCATGCTTACTAGCACTGCAGCATTAAGTAATAAAAATACAAGTTGGTGATTCCTTTAGAATAGTAAAGTGCCTACTGCTAAATACTTGTTCTAATATTAAATGTAAGTTTTCATACGGAAAGATCAACTTACTTTTGTTTTTATGCTTTTGCTTTAAAAAGAAATGAGAGTAGATCTTTGCTGTCATTTAAGATCAAACTGTAATACATGGTTTCAACTTGCACTGGAAATAGTGCAGAAGCAGATTGCACCTGCAAGGACTAAGGGAAGTGCTTTGTTTATGAAAGAACAAGTAGCATAATCTGTGGCATTATTCCACAAGATTAGCTATCTTTCTGTAGATGCTAAATGAGGGCAGCCAGGTACTGACACTTCTTAGCTTGCAGTGAGAGGCCTCTCTAGCTCTGGCTTTTCTTTCCCTCTGCGCTGCCTGTTTACCACTTGAGTGAAATTACTCTGAGAATCATCTGGAGAACTATCTTGCAGCAGGTTTTTGAAAAATGTTTAGTACAGAGCTACAAACCCACATTCTTGTCTTTTCTTATAAACTGAGTTTTCCCCTCAGAAATTTGCATGGAGCTCCTTGGACCTCTATGTGCTTGCTTTAGTTGTAACTGAGATACCAATTCTGGAATAATTGTAGAAGTAGAGGAACATCTGCTGACAAATTATTTATTACGTGAAAAGAAAGCAGCTGTGGATTGACACYGTTTGCTGATCTGAGTCAATATTTTCGGTTTCAAAAGTATTTAATTTGACACTTCTGACAGCTGTCAAATATAAAATAAGAAAGGTGAGGAAAGGACTCGCAGGACCTGAAATGTAACTAAATGATTCATTTGAATTTAGCTCCCATCAGCCTCCTTTTTTTCTCTTGGTGCCCCAAAGCCTTTTGTTTTTCTATCAAGCTGACTCAAACAATGTTGTTGTCTTTTATTTTGAACAGAAGATTAAATCTTTTTTTTTTGGTTCTAATATTCTTACTAAGCAAATATTCTGTTTCAGAGGCACATGCCCAAATTTCACCTTGTATTTAAATGCCTTCTAGCTAAAGAATTTAAAGCATTAATTCAGAGGTGTTCCTGTGTACTTTACAAGGGTAGAATACTGATACAGAAAAATCAGCTGCACAGGCACTATTCCTCCAGCTTTTTTTTTAATAAGTCTGAGGATTAATTTTATAGGAGTCAACTCTATGTGATCTGCAGCCTGTCAAACTGGGAGCTCATTCACCACTGAGAGCCTGTGGTTGTTCAAGAAGCAGCAACACAAGCTACAGGCTAAACTTGAACAGGGCAACAGGGGTTAAACTTTGCTTCCTTAGGCAAAGCTTCAGGCTTTGGCCTCCCACAATTGTTACAGCTTCTGTTGGTCTTGTTGCACAGTGTGTTTGCTGTATATGGCTGGGTTGTGTTGCAGAACCAAAACACTTAAATAGGTTTGTAGTAGATAAATGAGAGATATGAGGCCTGTCTTCTTTGGCAGCTAAGAAGCCTGTGCTCAAAGATACTATTTTACTTCTTCTTGAGTAAGTAAATCCATAAAGACAGCTGATCAGACACACAGAACACAAATTATTTGCCACCTGAAGGAGGAAAAAGCAGCAGGCGTACACATTCCCCACTTGCAGGAGCCATAGCTAAGAGCCATTCTGCTGACTTTGGACATGAAGCCATCCCTAAGATTCACATTCAATGTGTCAGTGGTGCTAGCTAGAAAAAGCACCATTTTTCAAGAAATGCCAGGCAAAAATATTACATTTAAAAATAATTTAAGTTCATAATTTAGTTTATGAATTTAAGATATGTGTGATTTACTGGCATTTTCATGTTGTTTTTTCCATTAGTTTATGGCTTGTCAGAAGTGGTGGATGATATTCCAGCATTACATGGCAATGAAATAACAGGAGAATCAATGGCATATGCCATATCTGAAGTGATGTATGTATTGAAGCAGTGTCACAAGTGGCACTAGTTACTAATAGTAGATAGATGTCTTTATTGGCCTAGTTGTCCAGGAGTTTAGAGAAGACTGATTGCAGAAACACTTTAGTATCTGCAATGGCCTCCTCCTACTACCTGACACAGTCAAAGATAAACCTGTTCACTATGGATTACAGTATCTTTTGGGCTTCCTTGATGAAAAAAGAAGAGAATCAATTTAAAAATTTAGCATGGGATAACCCTGCCTGAGGTAAATTCGGGTGATGCAAGGACAGTATAGTCAGCTTTATATTGCTCAGTGTCACTCATTGTGAGATAGGAGAGGGTTTTTGCAGAGGAGTGGAATGGGAAATGAGGAGGAAGCTGCTGGTTCTGGACGTGAGGAGCAGCTAAATTCTCACACACCTTTAATTTCCACTTCTGACTGTGGAGATATGCAATCATTTCRATGAAATTTCTGATTTCTACCCATTTAGGAGCAGCAACTTTAAGTGCTACTTTAGTGCACTGAGAACAGTATTTTCTCTTCATTTTCTGCCTAGCTTTAAGTTTCCTGAAAATATTGTCTGTCTGCTAAGCCTTTCTATATTAATCTGGCTAATATCAACATTTAAATGTAAACGGTGAATTGTTTGAAGTTCACATATTTGGCTCTTATTGTCTGGCCAGTGGCTCTAAACTGTCATGTTTTTCCAGGCTGCAAACCCCTTGGGAGCCCATGTCTCCCTCAGTGTGCTGTAAATGTCATTCACACAGAGAGTGCTCAATAAATAAATAATGCTGGTTTTGTTACTGTGGTAGGATGTTACCCTTGCCAAAGAAATTCTAGTGGAGCGCAGATCTAACCCATACAAACCAAAAGAAGCTGAGTGCTCCCCTTTATCTATGCAGAGAACAGGAAACAATATGAGATCAGATTGTTAGATCACAAGTTAGATATTATTTCTTTGTTAAGTTTTTACCACCGTGGATTGAATACTTGGTCTGTTTTAAAGTTTTTCAGCAGACTGCAGAGAAAACCATAATGGACTTTTAAACAGTTATGGATCAGGGCAATTTAAACATGGATATAATGACTGATATTAGGAATTAATTCAGTAGCAAGTTTTTTTCCAAAATAATGGACCTGACGATTCAGGAAAATGCCAAAGCGTATGCCTGACACTTACTTCTGACTTAAAGCGGAGCTAAACTTAAGCTGCCTTTAATAGTGACAGTCTCTTGAATATGGGCCTTTTGTGCTGTGCCCAGAGCTGGCATTGGCCACAGGGAATTCAGTAGATGTTCAGCAGCTCCGAGGATTCAGCCTGTTCTTTGGCTAGTGAAAACATTGTACTTTGTCATGGTCACGCTGATGAACTTTATTCCAGACTGCTATCTAAAGATTAGGGCTTAAATGCTATAGTGTCTATAGTCTGTGCTACATTTAGGGTGCTGAAATGCTGTAGATCTCTTTGACCTTCCCCTGAGAGTATTGAAATATTCCCAAATTTCCTTGTAAATTACTTTGCTGACTATCTAGAAGTTATCCATTGTATATCCATACAATTTCATACATGCATTCTTTTCCAGATAAGGCAGAGAATAGGCTCTTCATTCTTAACTGCTTGTAAAGTAAGAAGATACTTTTTTTTTTTTTCTATTTGTGCTGATACAGATTAGAAAGTCAGTAGCAATCCACTGGTGTAAATTAGAGGAAAATTAGWCTTGATACCTAATTTGGGACAGGGAGAAACCCTTCCCACAACAGAGCCTCGGAGAAGCTCGTTTGAATACTTTCAATTTGCCTTTCTGCAGCTGGTGGGAAGGATTACGGCCAATCCCAGATCCCCAGTAAACCTCACCCTGCCAGAGCCTGGTACCTCAAGCGGCAGTGCTCTTTATCATCAGGACCAGTTCTGATCCTGTCGGAATCCTTCTTATTCCACGAACTGCAATGTAAGGAAATATAATTAAACACAGAAAACAAATTCTATCACTTGTTAAGAAGTTACGTTCATTTCCTGCTGAGCAGAGGTGATATGGCCACTAGGAGATGCTGCTGTACATAGAATACACTGAATACTAGTAGCGGAGGCGGGGGGGGGGGGGGGGGGGGAGAAGGGGGAAAGAGGAAGAAATATTTCAAAACACACTGAACCCCAAGGCATATATTTTTGTGGACATTTAGAGAAGAAACTTGAGAAAGGAATATGTACAGGACTGTGAATGAAACACTAACTCACAGTTTTCAGTACTTTGTGGGGACTRCTTTAGCACTATAAAAAAGGCTGCACCTTTTAAATAAATGACTAAACCTGGAATTTGCTTCTCTAATCTAGAATATTGACTTCTGGGATTGTGGTAACAATAAGATCTGTGCTTCTGTATGTGGAAGGGTTTAGCCTGCTTGATAATATTTAAACATATGTTGTCAAAAGCTTCCAGGATAAACTGAAATTAAAAATCAGGGACATAATTAAACAGAGAAATTAGAAATACTCCTGGGAATTCAAGTAATGATATTTTCTATGTCTAGACAGAAATCTGATAGGTTTAATGGTGATTCCAGTTTGAAACCAAGGTGTTGGAAAAGCTTTCTCTGAAGCTGTGTTGAAGGACTTCCTTCAAAAATATGAATGCAAACTCCATTTATGTGTTTATATTTGCTTGTTGCTGTAGCAAAACTCCAGATACTTTACAGCTTTATCACTCTTTGTGGTGATTCTGGGTTCCATGAGTGCTTGAGTTGTTCAATTGCCATCAGATATTATTGTCTTCTGCTGTCTTGTTATGATTTGTGCCATAAAAAGAATGTGAAAATCAGTAAAAAAAAAAAAAAAAAGTAGGATTTTTATTGTCCTTTGGCAACCTAAATGGCTATTCATCTGCAGGGAGCCCACTGAACACCAGCAATCTTTTCTGAGTGCCTTTTTTCACATGCTCAATCAACTCTGGGATTTTTGGAAAGTGTTTTGTTTTTGTTTTGCTTTGTTTTGTTTTGTTTGGAGTACTTTTGGGGGTGAGTGGGAAAAGGGATAGTTGTTGGAATACAAGTTGGTATAGTTCTCTTGCCCCCATTTTATAGAATAAGCCTAACATCTTCGTAGTTGTATGGTTATTTTTAGATACCCTATTTCCATATTTAGTAAATGCAGTTCTAAGCCTTGCTGAAAAATGGGCCATTTATTTAGGTACCTAAATACATGGAATTTAATGCCCAGAATACAATACAAAATAAGAGCTCGATTCCCAGGCAAACTCAACTCCCAGTGCTTTTATGGACACCCTCTCCTCCCATGGACATACCACACTGTGCACACTGTGGTAACCTGACATTTTCTTAGCTTCCAGTTCAGGGGAAGCATCTTCTCTGGCCACAGGTTGTCCTGCTCTTTAGGARGCTGCTGCTGCTGCTGCACTTGCCGCCCTTGCTGGCTGCTGGGCAGGCACGGCTGCCTGGCAGGGCAGCAGAAGCAGTGGGAACAGGGCATCAGCCTGCGGCCACAGCAGCGSTACAAGAGAGGTAGGGGGTATGTGGGGAGTGGGAGACTGACAGTGCAGGGAAGATGAAACTGATACGGAGCAAGGGGCACATGCATCGCATGGTACATTTGATATTTTGGCGTGGGTCAGCTGTAATGAGATGTTACAGCATAGTTCCAGGTCAGCCTTGCCAGTAAGCCAGCTGTAGGTCTGTGGTGCTTCGAAGGGGGAAGGCAGGAACATAAACTTGTAATGAAAGGACAGGAGGTCCTGCCATCAAAACTTGCTCCTGCATTGTTTCAGTTTCTCACTGCTTTGGAGGTGGAATAAAGGGATAATATTAAAACACATATATACTTTGCAAACAGGTAGAARAAAGGGTCATGCTACAGGGAGTACAAAGTCTAGTTGAGGCAGAAGTCATTGATATCATTTTAGCATAAAGTGGGTGCAGTTGTTATTGGTGAACAGCAGAACATTGGAAGCCTTTCAAAAGAAGTGCATTTAAGGAGGGATTTGAAGGAGGAAATGGCAGGAGCTTTGCACGTGAGAAGTTATGATGAAATGTTTTGATTTGATCCGTAAATGGCAGGACAACATTCAGAACGGTCCCACCAAACAAATCATAGGATATTTGATCCGCAAGTGTCAAGCCTGAAAAGTCCCTTGGCTGCTTCTGAGCATTTCACAGTGAATTCTTACAAAAGATAATCTTAAATGCATACCCTCCTTTGGAAGGAGGATTAACAGTGCTCCTAGGAGTTTCAAAATGGGTGACATACTCAGCTGAACAAGAATTTTGATTGAGTCACAGAGAGTGAGAAAGATACTAAAGATAGTGGTTGATACCAACAGTGCTCCTCTTGAGAACAGGTCAACTTTTATATGAAGCTTTTTTTAATTTAATTAATTTCAAAGCTAGCATGGGAGAAATGGGAACCCCTTTAATGTGCAAATCTTGGTGTTTTCAGCGCTCAGAGCCATCAGGAGCTTCCTGGAGCAGAGCTTGGACACTTTTCTTTTGTGTAATAGGAGAATGCCAGCAGTACTTAAACATTTCTAAAAAGTATGTTTTTCCCTGGTGATTAGCTTGCAGAAGAAAAATATATAGGCTGATTGGAGGAATGAAATAAAATATAAGAGGAAGGAAGGAATTAGAACAGTTAATTGGAGGCTTTGGTCAAATCCATTCTTCCCTGCTCGCCCGTTCTCCACTGTTTACTTTAGCTGCTCCTGCTTCCCACTGCAAAGTTCGGCTCAGTGTGTGTGAATWTATAGGAGCTCTCTTCTTTATTTTCCATACACAGATATAGATATATACATTTCCCCAGAAAGAGGAGGAATCTGGACTTAAAAATGYGGTTAGAATTAATGAAAGTTCTGCTTCTGTATCTCTTTAATTGCCTTGAGAATCCCCAGACTGGGTCAGATCAGTTTCATATCAGTTTTATAATGACCGTTCATGCACATGAGCAACTGCAGACTTATCCTTGCATAAGAATTGCAGAATTTGACCCTCTGGTTTTCTGCATGTGCCCTGCTGTGTTGACAATTAGTGTTTTTAAAATCAAGAGAGATGAGATAAGAGCAATAAGCTAGGCTAGCACAGCCAAGCCGTGTATGGATGGATGATCCACTCTCTGCTCTTAAATCACTGCATGATTTCTTCAATTACTCAAAAGCCAAAACCAGAAACTAATCTATCTATGGCCAAAGTATTTCTGTTCCTAAAAAAGCCAGACAGTGAGCTCCATTTGCAGATTTGGGGTGCTTTTTTGCTGTTATTATTTTAAGGTGATGTCTTCTGAGTAGCTGCCATTTCTCATTGCTGTCAGAGCAGACTAGCAGCTCAGACTGTTGCTGCTGGCACTGTGCCTGTTGCAGAAATAGTTTATTTGTATAAGTTTCTGATTCTTCATATGCAGGAGACCTAATGCATTTTATTCATTCTTCTTATGGCTGAAGGTGGCCAGTTCTCATTCTCCTTTTATAGTCTGCATGTAGTTAACGGCTAACAACTGCTCTCGTGGAATGAGGATGAGGGTTTGTAGTAATTCTCTCCTCTGTTACCACAAACAGTTCTCTGGTTCTGTGCCAGCTTCCTCAGTGCTACCCCACTGCGATCCCACCACTTGTGTTTCAGCTCCTTCGGTCTCTCCTTTGCTATCTAATTCCATGCACTTGCTTCCTGGCAAGGTCCCTCAAGAACATGATAGCACAAAGTAAAGTGAATGCCCTCCACAAGAGTTTTTTAAGGTTGAAATAGGCACTCTTGTCTTGGCAGGCAGGTATCTAAAAAGTGAGAATCTTGGCCACTTGCACTTGGATTGGCCATTCTGTGGAAAATAGCTTCATGTCTCCATTCACTCCTATGCCTTTTGTATGCAGTGTTTTATTCCTGTTCTTGAGGGAATAACTAAAGCACTGTTGATGACACAGAGACTACAGAGCAGTTGGTTGAAAATCAAAGGTCAAGATTTTACAGTTCAGGCTGATGAGTAAGTAGCCTCTTCCTTCATAATTAAACCAGTGACTGAGATGTTGGAGCACAGACTTTATGTATTTTGAGCCTGTTCCTAAGTATGACCTTTCAAACTAACTTTAAAGGTACTTCTTAAAAAAAATCTTGGCCATGAGCAAAGTAATCAACAGAGAAGTTAGTTTTAAGTAGACCACCCTGAAATCGTTCTGCTTTTGCTGGCAATTTATACCATTCCCCGCTTGGATCTCTGCTTTGAGTGGGATATCCTGTCGCATTTATTGTGGTTTCGCCACAAATATGGTAGAAAAGTCCCCTCTACATTTTCTTATGAGGAAGGATTCAGCTATAAATGAGGAAATAAGGTGAACTAGATGGCATAAAGCTTGTTTATGACCTTATGCTTGAAAGTAAATGACTCCCATGCTCTATGAACCCTTCTTACTGGATTCTTTATACTCCAGAAATTAGCTAGGCAAAGCTATGTTGATTCAGACTCATAATGAATCAAAAACATATTTTGGCTGTGCATAGCAGGAAGGCAGTGTATGTTAGTTGCAGTGGAAAGAAAAATATATTTTCAGAAGATATTTAGGCTTCTGCTTTATATTTGGGAGCTGGTCACCTTTTGCGATGACAGAGCAACACTGAATTCAAGCAAAACTGCAGGGTGATTTTTACTACACTGGTGTATCAAACTGTAGAGCAGAGGGGCACTCTGGCCTAGCTGAACGTTTTAAGTGAAGTTTGCCCCCACCTCACTGGGGGCTCAGGCATGATGTGGGGAATGTGTATTTGTGGCCAAGACACCACTTTATAGAATCATAGAATCATTATGGTTGGAAAAGACCTTCCTTCAAGATGATCAAGCCCAAACCTTTCAGAGTGGGGCTCTCAGAGGGCAGTGACCGCACATTGCCCCAGTCCCAGCTGCGGAGGTGGCACGTACTGCTCTGCCAGCTCCAGTGCTCCTGGGCCGTGCCTTGGCTTCCAGGAGCCCAACTCAGTAAAGCTAAGCAGCTGGCCATGAGCTCCTCTCTTTTGGGGCTCCTCTCGCAGGGCAGAGTTGGGAGCATAGCAGGGTTAGTTTCCAGGGGCCATTAAGAGTTTTACCATTACATCAAATGTTACTCGCTTTAATAGATTACATCCGGAAATGGAAATGTAAACTGTGTCTTCCACCAGGTSTTCCAGCAAAGGTGGACTCCTAGTCTTGTGATGTGTGTTATGCAGAGGCATTAGTATTAAGTGTTGGGAGGATTACCCGTCCTTTCCTGTAGTGCTGCATGGGAAGTCTATATTAAAGGAATMCTGTGATGGAAAGGATGAGAGTTAGACAGCTGGCATTTGGTGCCGGCATTGAAATCATAACTGAGGAGAATAAGCACATACACAAAGAAACTTAGAATAAGTCTTGTGGTAATGGATGGTATATATTAATATATTGTAGTCAAGTAGGTGCTAGCGCCATCCTAGGCACTCACAGACAGAAGAGTACTCTCTAGTAGAATGTGAGGAGTTCAATACTGATAGAAATTGCACCTCAGTTGTAAATTGATGACAAAATAGGTGTTTGTGAGAAAACAGTGTTATCGGCACTAAATATTTTTACAGTAGTGCATGTGAAAAAATAATAACTTTGTTCCATAAGAGTGGGAGATCTTTGCAAGAAAACCACATACAATGTTGTCTTAAAATAAATTAGTCTTCCAGACCCATGTATAACTTCTCTTATCAGTTGCTTTTCACCTTTCTTCTAGCTTCTGATTATGTAAGGATCTACTGTGGTATATTTTGCATCCACTAAATATCAGATCTGAATTTCCTTCACCATTTGTCTTCAAAGGTGGGTTACTGACTGCTCATTTTTATAGTTAAATAAGGGCAAAACACATTCAAAGAATTTTTGACCTGTTAGAAGCAGCCACCTATTTCTTGTATCCAAGGTAGATGAGCTCACTCAGGGCAGCAATCTGCATTAGGTTTGTAAGGGTAGGAATGAGATGGCTTTAAAGAGAATGCAATTTCCTTCATTTCGTTCTAGTAGACGACTTCTACCTTTCTTAGATAAAAAAATCTGTTTCTTTTTAATTATTTTTATTTACATCAAATTTAATTTAGATTTCAAATTGTTAGCTCATTCTTGCATCAAGAATAAATCACAGAAACACATGAATCAGTATTATTTTTTTCTGTTCCCCAACACTGCAGGTAGTTGTAAAACAATAGTGGGACAATGACTGGTTATTTTCTTTTAGTTTCTTGAAATCCCAGAGCTGTAYTGTAATCTGCTCAAGATTTAACATGCATTTACTACCAGCATAAGTTCTAGCCACAAAGCACATGATTAAAAAGTGCTGAAAGAAATGTTGATATTTAATTTCCTTTACATTAGCAGAGGCATTCCAAAAAGAAATAAAACTTAAGAGTTCAGAAACTGAACAAGTAAAAAGGATAYGTTAGGGGAAAGCTTCAGTTTTCTAGTGTGTATTTGCGTTTTCTTAAGGAAATGTGATTTACTCATGCATGTGAGGCAGGGGGGCACTGGTACCTCTCTACAAGATCCCAGCCTGATTGTGGCTAGTTCCTGGGCATGTCTTTACCAGAAGAGTTAGTGACAAGCTCATTTTGTTGCTTTTCTCTGAATTCTCTCCAACTGYAGTCTGAAGCAAGCTTTGCTAAGGAATAGGCAATATGATATCCACATATGTTAGCCAAAGCACTAAAAGATGATAGGAATGAGTTAATACTGCGTGAGTGAATAAAGTAGATGAAATTGAGGTCTCTGGTTCATGATCCCTGTCAGATTTAGCTGTGGCAGCTAAATCCTAGCTGCCTCAGCTGGCTGTCCTGCCCCTTTTTTGAAGGTTATTGCTCCTGCAGCAGAAGTGACAGATCTACCCTCTCCAGAGCAGCAGTGTGCTGCTCAGTATTTTAGCATAAACGAAAAGCAGTGGTGCCAGAAGTTAATATATGGGATTGCTCACAACGAGATCCGTGGAACATTTTGCCTGCTACATGGGCAGCAACTTTTGACTCGTTGACAGAGAAGATTCTGGGGACAGCAGACATTTCCAATGGCATTGGTAAACACACTGGGAATTGTGTACTGTGTTAGTAAACTGGAAACATGTAAACTGCTGGAGTAGAATTGCACAAACTCCCTATGAATGACATATTCAAGTACTCCAGTAGTCTTATGTTTTCACTAGATTTCTCTACATCAGCTTTGAACTGTATGGTAACAGGTGACAATCTCTAGTGGAATTCTACTTGAATTTCCTTAAATTTTGATTTGCAAAAACCATTGCTCAGGCTATCAGTTATCAGTCTTTGCCAATTGCTTCACTTCATGATAAACGTTCAGGGCATTTTACAAAGAAATCAAAAGGCGGGTCCTAGCCCTGACAGATTTGTAACCCAGTGGTCAAATCACGGGACAGAGTTAAGTCGAGGGAGGAATGCACATCTTGTTCAATAGCATGGTACACAACTTGCCACATTCATGTTATCTGAAAGAGTATTTCTGTGACAGCAGAGGAGCTCAGAGAAGCTCAGGGGACAGTGAGCTAACTCTTCCACACTTGAGGAGTTCAGCAGACAATTAAGCACTTAGAGAAATCTGTCTGAAGACACATGGTCTGAGAGCTAGCAGGGACAAAGGACATCCAAAAACATGGCTCACGTTTCTTATATTGAGGCTTTACACAGCTCTAGGGATACTGGAACTGAAGACTTTGCCAGCAGGAGAATTTCTTTGGTGGCTATAAGGAAGAGTATCTCCTCCTGGTAATTCTTCCCATTCGTTTTGCTCAATGGAGGAGCAGATTCACAAGTAAATATAGCTAGGTAGCAGATGAGACTCAGAATTGCAAATAATCACAAAGCCCTGAACTGCTATGTTTATTTGTGTATATTTGTGTRTATTTGTGTATATTCCACCGCTATGTGGAATCTCTGTTGCATTCCTTGGAGGTGTACAGACCTTTTAGCAGAGCTCTTTTCTGCCTTCCAAATTGAGCAAAACTAAACCAAATGAAGAAGCTGAGAGATCAAGTCCAACATGCAGACCAAATGGGGCTTTGTGTGGGAAAGCTAAGTATAGACAGTGTCTCTAATAAGAGTTGGAAGGCCAGGAACAGAGCATGTTTGGCTCACAAGATGCAAAAAGATATTCAGTTAACCTCAATTCATGTTCTATGTTTCAGTCTGTGCCATTTTACTTGCTGAGAGAATATGCGTCAAAGTACCCGTGATATTTTTGCTGAGGGCATTGCGATCTGTCGAGATTTTCACAGCCCACATCTAAAATCTTTTTTTATACTTAAGTTCTTAAAAAAAAAAAAAAAAAAAGGAAAGCTAGGCCAATTTTCTAACGAAGTCTTGGAATAATATGCATTGCTGGGCTGACAACTTTAATGGCCAGTTATGGATGAGCTGCAAACCCTGAAAAATGGGACTTACAATGGGAATGCAACTCAGCCATGGAACAATAGCATTAYGTTTGGGATATGGTAACACAGAACCATTCCTTGCCTGAGTGAACTGGCTACCTCGGAGTCTGGAGAAGTTCACTTGCTTAATATTAATCTTGTCTGAACTGAAAAGAGATCAGCAGACATTTCCTTACATGTAAAGCATCAGAAATTTTCGCATTTTGAGTAGTATCATGGCTTATTGATGGAATGGAAACTAGAGAAGAACATTTAGACTACGTTGTAAATAGTTGGCAAACTGTCGAATAGGCCACTATGGGACTGGGAAGAGGAAAGAGTACAGAGTAAAGAATCAGCAGTTTAGTGACTTAAACCRTGCCAGTAAATAAGAGACAGATGTTTCACATTGGAGCATGTACTTAGAAAATAGCTTTATCCTTGCAAACCTGCACACTGCAGCTTATTAATAAAAGTGCAACATAATGAAACATGGGTAAATGCTTATGGAAGAGGCAGTTGATTTATTTGCATATTAAGGATAATATCAGAAAGAGTTAAAAACAGATGAAATATCTCGATTGGTACCCATTTTTTCCACGTACAGTGGTAATCTTTTATTGTCTGTCTTCACAGACGATGATGTTTCATTCCTGTGGCTGGTGCTAGTTGTCAGTTCTGAATGCTACTTCTTGCATTTATGCAAGATGTTAAAGCATCCAGAAGGTTGAGATTTAGGCTGTCCAAAGCCAGATAATTCAGCATTAAATTACTCTTCGTATCCTTAAGTCTGTCTCCATGCACACGTGCTTTATGAGATTTCATTACAGATCATGTAGCAGTGTGATGTGACAATGTGACATACCATTCAGCAAAGCAGGAAACGTTGAGAAACCTTTCTATGTTATTCACATCAGCACTTTCAATAATAAAAGTAACCTGCTCTCTGTGTTGAGATGGATGCTGATGCATTAGAGTTCTTCACAGAGCACCACTCTTGTTGTTATAGTAATGGCAGACTTTGCAAGCTTAGTGTATTGCTTAGGAAAAGAGTATATTTAATTCTATAGAACCAAATCACTTTCCCCACATGTGGATACAAGCAAGTGAAACAATGCGAGAAGTAAGCGACTCTGCAAGGAGAGTAGTTTTAAAACAYACATTTTTCAGAAGTGACTTGATTTTTTTAAAAGCTTCCTTCTTTAATGGGTTAATTCTGGTGCACTGCAGCAAGCATTGTTTTTACTGGGTTCATAGAATACTGGAATGCCTCAGATACAAAATTTAAAGTCAGATTCATAACTGAATTCTTGCCCTTCATTCAGCCAAAAATTTGTGGTGTTTTATTACAGCCAGATTCCCTAAGAACAGAAGGTAGTATCAAGAGATTAGAGGTTCCTTTCTGGACATGTGGTTAAGTGCTGTCATCTCCAGCACGTTATTTCACCTGTGTTTCAGTTTCATCATTTCCATTAAAGAGGTAAAATGATCTTTTGTATCTAGTGAAAGTGATTCATATTTATAGGACGCGGTAAAACACATTAGTGTTATATATTTAATATGTAAAAAAGTCTTGAACCTGAGAAAAAAATCCCTAGGGATTCTCTCCCAACCAAATCCAAAAAAATCAGACCTGTTTGTTTCAATATATAATTCATGAGTTTTGACTCAAGAGTTTTCATTCTGAATTCTAGATATATTCCAGCTTTATTAACAGTTTTATTCTGTTAGTTATCACTGTTCAATCCTCAAAAACAGCTTTAAAATCTAGTTCCTTACATTCTCTTCCCTTACGCATAGGTGGGTCTGCTCCTCAACATCATCCGCATTTGGAAACGCCGTCCCTGGCTGCACTTGGCCCCTTGCAGAGAAGCCGCTTCTGTAGGATCGGCAAGGGAAGGCGCCCTGCAGCTAGCCGGGTGTGAATTCACAGCGCGTTAGCTGCTCTACATTAAGGCCTGCAGTAAATGTGTCATTGTGCCCACAAAAGCATTCTTAGCGTAAATTAAGGCTATCCACACAGGAAGCTAGTGCAGAGTAGCTAGGGCTGTATAAATTCACACCTTGGCTTACTCGGTACTGAATTTCCCCCGCAGACAAGCCCGCAGTCTGTCTACCTACTTGCACGTCTTGTAATGCTGATTTTCCTGAATTGCTTTCTTTTTGAATACACTCGCAGATGCATCTTCTGTTTCTGTCTTTAAGAGTCATTATCCTCTGGGCAAAGAAACATCTCCCAAATTCGTTCAGTACCTACATCTGTTCTCCTGCTTAGCACCCATGGCCTTGAAGCTCTCAGAACTAGCTTAGGCTGCTGGAAAGCGTGACTGCCATAGGCTGATACCTTAGTCTCCTCACTGCCGCGTTTCCAGCTGCTGCTGGTATTTTCATCAATAACCATCCTCTTCCATCCTCCACCACTAACTTTGTCTTCCCCGTTTCCTCCCAGAGCTTTGTCCTTGGCTCAGAGTGGGTTTGTGTGAGAAATGCGAAATCTTAGTGCAAGCTGAGCTTAAGTTCCACGATGTACCACATTATTTAGAGATCAGCGTGCTCAGAAGACCGTGCGGATGCGTGGCTGAGCAAAGCTCTTATCATTTAAACACGTTTTACAATGTGCTCAGCACTTCTAAATTGTTCAGACACCCTTGGCTRGGCATGAGGTTGTCCGTTGTTTGTTGTTACGAGCTTCCTTTTAGCACCTGGTTGGCTCTGCTTTCTGGGGCTTCAGCACAGGCCTGTGGTGCATTGGTTAGAGCAGTCAGCTCTGCGAGATGGGGCTGATGCTTTTCTAATAGGGGAATCCTGTCCTGCTCCCCAGGGACGTAGCCACAGTGCTGGGAATGGGCATCATGACTGCAGTGGACAGCGGAATATGTGGTGCTCTGTGGCCCTCTTCTACCTCAGGTGCATTGACATGAAGGTAACCAAGATCCTGACTGAGAGGTACAGTGAAACTGGGGTAGTGTTGCAGGAAACTGCTTTTCAGACAACATTGGTGTTACAGTTGTTGTGTGTCCCTCTCTTTTTTACTGACCAGATTGGACACCTTGTTAGGCATATTTTCCTGTATGCTTTGTGTTATTCCTTTGACCTCAAACATGAAGGAATGCAAGAGCAAGCCCAGCTTTTCTACATGTTCCCCCTCTTTTCTCTTTGCTGAAGCAGGCGGGACGCGGTGCCTGCCCTGTGCGCTTTCTGGGGCAGGCTACCCAAGTGAATGCAGCATTATGAGCAGCGGGCATCATTGCGGTGCACGAACAATGTCCCATTGTGTGGCCGGAGGGAGACTGTGGTGGTTCAGCCTCAAGCCTCCAATTCCCTCTGCTAACCCCGGAGCTGGCCCTTGGGAAGCTTTTCTCCTAGCAGGCGCCTGAAAATCTCTGCAGTATCACTATTATTAAGCATCTTGGTGTAGTCATTTGAATAGCAACTGGTGTTCCTAGCTCACAGAGAATCCGTAGCAATGATGTTGCTTTAGCTCTAGAAGTAAACAGAAGAGGTCCAGRGACCTTAAATATTTTATTTATATGTGCTTTGCAAAGGTCAGAGAAGACTGTTCCCTTTCCATTCTCACTGTTTTTGTGTGTTGTGCCTCTTTCAGACGTAGGGCTATTAATGTGTTGCCTATGAAATTCTTTTCAAAATTCTGTTTGAAAGTTTGACTAAGTATGTGCCTAATTCCCTGTAAGTCAGAGTAACTTTTTATTACAAGGCCAGCATAAATAATGGATTTTAGCAGAAGTTAGAACTATTGCTAGGAACTAAGGAAATCTTACTGCTCCATGATGGCATATCAAAAGCTCTTTAGGATGGACACCTTGTATTATGGCTTTGCTGAAAATCTTTTCAAATGCATATTTTGGCTTTCTACCCAGAATTTTGAAGAAACTGCTCTAATAAAATCTCTTCTTCACTGCCAAGACCCTGTTCTTTTTTTTTTCCCTAATGTTGCCAGTATCTCAGTGTGGGTTTAGCCAGTGTGCTTAGGAAAATAGTTGAAGGGAGTGACCCTGATTTTCACTTTTGACTCTGTAAGCCTCACTCAGATACTAAAACCACCAGCTGTCATAGTGAAATGCTACTTCCAGATATCTAAGTGAAAACCATGTACATGATGCTRATTCCTAGTTTCTGCTTAGGTCAGAGGAGGTAAGATTTATGACAGTTTCAACATTAGATTTCCATGTTACAAGTAAACACTTGCCACCGGTTTTGTAAATGGTAAGTAAGTTTCTGAGCTTTAGCAACTTTAACTACTTTGGTAATCATGGTCTTCAGATTTTTTTTTAATAAATAAATATAAGCAGATTAACTACTGCTGATGTGAATGTTAGGATTTATTGATTTGACAGGTTAATATTAGCCTCTTGTCATGGTCAATATTTGCCTGAGAGGGCATTAAATCTTAGTGTCTGTTATAAAAGTCAATACATGTAACTAGAACAGAGTGGAATAGTAATCCTAGATGTTTTATTAACCAATAATGAAAATCTGGTAGAACTAATTATTTTCAGGTTAAAATCAAATTAATCAAACTACTGGACTATTTTCATAAGAGCGGTCAAGCATCTTGACCTGCAATTTGAAGATGCTTATCTTCAAATTAATCTAAGTTTAATAAAGGGAAGGAGTAACCAGCTTTTCTCCATTTAAATGCTTGGTTTATGGTTAAATAAAGCATTTCATTTAAAGAATTTAATTTATTTGTTTTTATAGAGGAAAAAAAAACAGCAAAGRAAAAAACATAAAGCCCACTGTGCTTTTCCTCTAAGTTTAGCTGGAAAAAAAAAAAAACAAAAAAAAAGATTCTTTGAACAATGCTTGGTTTTGCTTTTGTTTACACACTTTTACTAGAAGTATCGCGAAATATCTCTGCATTATGAAAATGTTCAGATTTTTAGAAAAAGGTGAAAGCTAGGCAGACAAACATTTCTCCCCGGGAGGTAAGGACTGTGTCAGCTGCAGCTGGCCGCTTTGTACACTTACCAGAGCACATTCCTGCAGGGCCTGCACACTGCTGACCTGCACAAAGGTGAGCCCTAGGAGCCCACCGAGATAACTTTCCAAATGGGAAGCAAGACTGTCCTGTATATGTCTATGTCTAAGTATATGTCTAAGTATATGTATATGTATGTATGTGTAGAAACATAGGAAAAGGAAATATTTTGGAACTATTCTCATTGCTGGAGCAGCAATTTTTGTCCTGCTAAGCAGTTTCTCACTGCAGCACCGCCTCATTAAAAAGGAGATGACACTGATTCCCATCACACATTCTTCCCATTTCTGTGGACATAGATATTTAATAAAAAGGAATGTTCCTCTAAAGTTTTGTCTAAGTCTTCTCCGCATTAATGTGGGACAGCTCATGCCATTCCACAGCTGTTGTCTTGTTTACATATCCTGGTTTAAAAAGACATTCCCATTATGGGACATATGGAGCATGTATGTTACATACTGCATTCTAGCATAAGTCCGGTTAAATCCCGCTTTTATGGTTTTAGTTTTTAAGTCCGAGCGAGACTTTGCCACAGGAGACTGACAGGGCAGACAGGTGTGTGGCGGCTTCAGCCTGGTGACAACTTTGGGGCTTCAGCTGCGTTCCTGCAGCAGCAAAGGGCAGAGCAGCTGGCAGCTGTGGGGCCTCTGCGGGAATGCGTGCAGCCGGCAGGAATGTGCTGCCCCGCACTGCTCCACTCTGCTCGGCCAGCGCATCCCGCCAGGCCACCGCAAAGCCGCGCGGCGCAGCGCASTCACAGTGCAGCGCAGCACAGTGCAGCGCAGTGCAGCGCAGTCACAGTGCAGCACAGTGCAGCGCAGTCACAGTGCAGCGCAGCGCAG
>NW_020455988.1:1000776-1000952 GCF_003342845.1 Nothoprocta perdicaria
GCAGTCACAGTGCAGTGCAGTCACAGTGCAGTCACAGTGCAGTGCAGCGCAGTCACAGTGCACAGTACAGTGCAGCGGAATGCATCACAGTCACAGTGCAGTCACAATGCAGTCACAGTGCAGCACAGTCACAGTGCAGTCACAGTGCAGCGCAGTGCAGCGCAGCGCAGTCACAG
>NW_020455988.1:1001527-1019861 GCF_003342845.1 Nothoprocta perdicaria
TGCAGTCACAGTGTAGCGCAGTGCAGTGCAGCGCAGTCAGTGCAGTGCAGCACAGTCACAGCGCAGTCACAGCGCAGTCACAGTGCAGTCACAGCGCAGCACAGTGCAGTGCAGYGCAGTCACAGTGCTGCGCAGTCACAGTGCAGTCATGGTGCCGCCACAGTGCAGTCACGGTGCAGCACAGTGCAGTGCAGCGCAGTCACAGTGCAGCGCAGCACGACTCACTGTCCCGCTGCCGCTCCTGCCCTGCGCGCGACGGCCTCTCTCGGGCACCTCTTGTGCTCCAAGCTCCTCATGCCAAGAGCCGCTGCGTGYGGTCGGCCTGCGAGCACGTCGTGTTGCTCGTGTCCCCGCTGTGCTCTCCTAGTGCTGGGCAGAGAATGGGACTTACCAAGTTCAAGGCTTTCTTTGTGTGGGAACATAAGAATTTTCCTGTTTCAAAACAGGATGGCAAGCTAGGAATAGCTCATCATGGTTTCTCAGTTGCTTGAGCATAATTTTTAAGAGGAGTAAATCGTAACAAGTTGTGCAGGACAGACTTAGAAGGAGCCTCCTGAAGCTCACTGTAAGGCTTGAGCCTGCAGGCAAGGGACTTTGTAAGTGCTTGTTCCTAGATGCAGACTGCCTTTGGGTGTGTATGTTAGGAAGTTCTTTTGAGCAATAGGTATATAACTTAAGAAAAAGCAAATAGACTGGTTTTCTTCTTGCTGTCTTACTGCTAAAAGGGAGGCCAGACCTGAAATAGAGGACTAAATTACACTTTTCCCTCCATGCATTCCTCCTGGTCTGCAGACACTTCTTCCCAGCTCTTGGCTCAGATCTAGACGTGCATGGGAGCATGAAAGAGGGCTCAGCATGCTGGAGGTACATGGCTACACCTCTGAGCGGGTGTAGCGCTCTGGGAGGTGCAGGGCCACACTTACTGAGCAGGGCAGCAAGGGCTGCCTTCCCTGCCCTTCTGCCTGTGGGCTGTTTTGCTTGGACAGTCATTATTCCTTCCCCTGTGTGTGTCCACGCTACTCCCTCYGTGAGCAGGGTAAAGTGCTGCATCGTGTTCCTGCCCTTGCTATTCACACTATGAATGCAGCCATAGGGAAACACAGATAAGAAAAAGCAGAAACCTGTCACCTTCTTTGGCTGTAAAAGAGGAATGGTGTGAGAATTTGGGATGAAATCCCAAGCACCCACCCCCTCATCTGTGGTACAGCTAACAGGCAGTCGCTCTCGGAGGCTTTCCTTGCAAGATGTGTTGTAGGTATTTCTGCGTACAAGCTATTTCCTCCGTTTTTTCTTTGAAGGTCACTGTAAGGGTGAGCTACATCATTACACAACTCAGCAAAGGCAGGTGCTACCATTACCTAGTCTAAAAAATAGTGCAGGAGCATTTGCAATTTTGCAGGGATAGCAAGCATCTGGGGTCTTTCTGCTTTCACCGTTATCTCATTTGCTGGGAAAGGAATGAATTCACATCCCCAAATTTGCCTCAAAGAGTGTTTCTTAAGTACCAGCCAGCCAATTTACAGGAATCTTGGGGGTGGAGGAAAAGCAATTGTATGAAAGCCGTTCATTTAGAGCTACCTTCATCTCCCTGCCCGGTCACACTCACTCCGCTGGAAGCAGCCGCCGTGCMGGATGCCTTCATCCAGTGGCGCTCGGAGCAGACAGGGAGCTTCTGGAACAGCACCGTTGCTTGGTAACCACCTGCTGGCAAGTGCTGGAGCACCCGGAGCCGCAGGCGCCCGGAGCCTGCGCCCAGACAAGGGGGTTCCTCGCAGTTGGCCTGAGGATCAGCAGCGCTCGGCGCGGACCCCTGCACGGCGGCCACGGGCCCGCACGTGTGGCCACCTGCTCACAGTGTTCGGAGAGCCCGGCTCGTTCTCTCATCCCTGCAGCTAGTGTTTGGCTCCTCGTGCCGGGCTTTGAAGGGCTCCATGTCCGTACGCGCGGCGCGGTCTGCGCTATCGCACGTGAGCGGTCAAGGAGCGGACCCTGCATCCTCAGGAACTCAATGACTCAAGAACTCATTTGTTTATAAAAGCATTCCTACTAGGATATATTTATCATACAACTTTTCATGATGTTCTGGGAGGCTGTCATGTGGTACACTTAAAGGATATTTTGGGATTCTGACTTATTTGGAGCTGGGTCATATGTGGAGCTTGGCTCCAGGTCAGAATCTTACTTATAGTAAGACTAGTTGTGGTATGAAACTCTGGACTAGAGTTTGTATTCAAATTAAACAAAACTTGACTCTTACAAGCTGTTCTCACAAGAGCTCAGGTGTAAGAGGTGGCTACTTGAGTAGCTGAGCTTTTAAATAAAGTCAGTCTTGCTTGCAGGGCTTCCATTAGCACAGTCAGAAGCCTTATTAAAAAAAAGATGAGACTTTTTTGCTGAAACCTAACTGAAAAATATTTTTTCCTAGAATGGCTGTTGGCCATGGGCTTGGGCTGATATCAGGCATTTTGATACCTTTTTCTTTCAAAGACTTCCTTTTTCCTCATCTTAGCAAAGAGTGAGCCAATAATTTAATGAAGGGGAAGAAAAAAGATAGCCATGAACATAACAATGACGTAATATGTATATAATGATGTTGAAYGCTGATATCAAGTTCATTATTCTGCACATTACTGGTTTAAAATTCGGAAGCAAAATCCAAAATGGAATCCGAAGAGAACATTTATTTTGGCATACTAAAAATCAAGACATGCTTTTAAAACAGCTTGGGGAAGAGTTGCACCTTTGAGAACAAAACTGAGTCTGTGTTCGCACCTTATGTGTGAAAACTGAGCCTAAAAATAACATAATAGTTTCACTATGTGAAATGTGCTGCAGCCTACGGAGCCACCACCAACTGCTTTAGTCCATCGGCCCATTAAAGAYCTGCTGGCTTCCGTGACACCTGTACTGCCATTTCCCCATGGCGGTACCCCCCATTTTACACTTATCGGTGGGTGCCCCTCGGCAAGCAGAGCAGCAGGCGGGAGCCCGTCTGCAGGCCGCAGCGGCTGCATGCACTGCGGGGCTTGTTTTGGACGATTATGCCTTTTTATTTAATAGCGCGCTGACTACAGGCTCGCCCGTCTACTGCAGGTCATCATCATCCCGTGTTGTAGCCTGCGAAGCGAGGAGGAGTCGTGGTGTTCCCTCCCTCACCGCTCCCCTGGCAGCGCGGCTGCCTGCGCAGGTGCATGGAGCGAGCGCTCCCCGCCTCCCGCCACACGTGACAGAGGGACGCGGGCACGAGGGGCCCCAAGCTGGCGGAGCAGGACGGGGATCCCCAGCTGCTCGCGCAGCGCCGGGCACCTGCGTGCAGCTCAGCCRGACACGGCGCCGCGCGGCCTACGGACCAACTGAACCTGCAGCCGCCGAGGCGCAGGAGCAGCCTGCTGCAACCTGCCTGCAGCCTGCGACACGGCTGAGAGATTGCCAGCGGTGAGAACGAACCCAAGGGGATCAAGCACCTGCTCCACCAGCACRAACGACTTAAAAGCAAGAATCCGGCATGTCTTCATTAAAAGAGTTGATTAGGAATCTTAAACATACACAAAAACTCCTTTTTGCCAGTCTACTTATGATTTGAGCCTTATAGTGTTCGTATTTTGAAACTCTTGGGAAATCTGGATGACAAAAAAAATCTTTTTTTTTCTCCAAGGTGATTCTTGGCACAAGGCTTCAAAGGGACCTTCCTGGCTTGCCATCCCCAACTCATAAAACTTTTAGTTTGCAGTAGCTGTCCACATTGATGTATTCTTTGCAGAGAAGGACCAGGGGAACATACTTGATTCTGAGATTATTACAGACTGCTGGCTACATTGCCCAGCTCAACGCTTAATGAAAAGACTAGCAATCTAAAAAGAAAGTGATGACACTAAAGAAGCCACAAGAGGAAGACTGAGGCGTTGGTGATGGGTGTTTTTGACTTCAGGAGGAACAACTGAGGCCAGGTACAAGGCTAAGTACTGATGCACTGGTGATGGACCACAAAGTTGCTTCTCACACGGGTTTCACTGGGCTGCTCTGCTGTGTATGCAAGCAGTTGAGGATGGTCATGCTTCTTGTGCCCTGTCCACTGCGGAGGCAGTTGCCTTCAGCACCCCAACAGGCCAGGGCCAGCCCCCCAGCAAATAGCTGTGGTGGTTTAAAAATGAATGCAAGCCAAGTCTCTTGCCTGACGGTGTTCACAAGACCACTGTTAACAGGGGAAAAAAAAAMCAAAAAGTAAAAAGAGCAGAAAAGGAGCAGTAACATGCTAACTTGTGCCTTAACACACGAGCTATTACTGGAGTCACTGGGTATTGCTCACACAGCCCCTTTATTATGCACACCTTTTAAGGGMTACCTTGCATGATACCGTCCTTGTTCCCTCTTACTCTCCTGCTGCAACTTTTCCAGATGGAATGATATTTTCTTTAAGTGTTCCTTCRTTGCACAATCAGCTAGCCACATTTTCCCTCACTGGGGAAATAAAGGTTAATTGACCCTGTACAGCTAGAGATTCATATCACAGGTTCAAGATTAACTAGCAGATCATTGCAAGGAAAAAATACGGAATGGTGATGGATAAACTAGAGACATCTTGGAACAGTCACCCAAAGCAGAAAGCTACGGCTAGCATATTGCCCAGATAACTGTAAGCTCAGACATTACATATACAGACATTTTAGGAAGCCATTTACAGCAATTAAAGCAGAATTCATATGTGATAACTTAAAATATCCTCAGAATCTCAAATGCTAAGTGCATTAGATTTCGGATTTCTAAGCTAGGGCTAACATATCCCCAGATCTTTTTTTTTTCTTTTTTCTTTTTTTTTTTTTTTAATTAAATTGCATTGCAAGTGACCTTCTATCCTCCTCTGTCTGATACTCTTTCTCACTTCATTAGCACTTAGTACTACAGAAGAGACATCTTTAGCTTAGAACAGATTTTCGACTCATTTAACAGCTCTTTGTCTGATGATGGCAATACAATTCAATCAGGGAAAGAAGCAATGCCCTTCATTGTTTCTGATACATGCAGAAATGGCACTTTATATCTTAGGCAGTTATTTTATGAAGGACTTCTTTTCTATTCCTTGCAGCACATATTAACTCTTGCTTCTGTCCACCATGCAYGTGGCCCTGAATCAGTGGCCCTGCATATGTACAGAGATGGAAATTGATTTCCAAGCACTTCCTTTCAAAATGAATTTACRTAAAACTATCTGTTCCAACAGAACTGGTCAGCCTGCAAATCTTCTTGAACCATAATTTGTGAAATATTTCAGTTTGAAAGATACTGTAAAAGAAGAGTTTGTATATTTAAAGAGCTCAAAAATGCAAATAAGAAAAAGTCTTTATATTAGTTTTAGGACATCGTATGGCTTCAGGCAAGTGTTTGTTCCTTCTCAGGTCAATTCAGAAAAGCATTTTATGTCTCTGAATAGAAACTGGGAATAGAGCAGAAACAGTGTTTCTTGAATCTATAGTGAAAACAGTGTAGGGAACTATATGTCTCCCCTACTTGAGAGTCCTCAATCATGGGATAGGAGAGAGTCTTATTTGAAGAGTGAGATATGGTCTGTGCTTGCACAGACAGAGAAATAAGAAAGTATCTTCAAGAGGTGAGAAATGCCAAAGAAATAAAATAAGTATGGTAAAAATGGTGTTTAAGAGGCTTATTCTCCTTCACTGTATTCCCTCAAATCCTATTTAATATTAATGGGACTTAAATACACAGCTCATGGAGAAAGAACAGTGACCCTTATGTGTTTAAATGAGATATTACAAAATTAAGAGCAGCATGAGAGGTAGCTGAAAGAGGTTGCTTAAGTTCTGAAAAAACACATAAGGCAGATATATAGAGTTAGCCAGTGGAAAATTAAAATAAGGGCAATATAGCAGAGTAGATAAATATATTATTGATCTAAATCAGTGAATTAAAATGTAAGAGTCATACCCTAAAGCCATGTAACTTCATTTCCTCCAATTGATCTCWTTGAATTGTGCTAATGACAATAGTATGTATATATAGCCCATGATGAAGAGATACTGTTCACCTCCACCAGCTTTTGACATATGCTTTGACAGCACATCACTGTATTGAGATTATCCCTTCCCTCTCTTCACTGTACTTTACGATAAATGCTGTGTAGAAGGGAATCATACATTCCTTGTATGGTTTTTCGTAATACAGCTAGAAACAAAAACAACTCAAGAGACAGCATCGCTAACATTTGTCCTGATTTTGCTGGAAGTATTTAGGAAGGTGTAATAGGTGAGTGTTCAGTGGGTGTTGAGGAGAAGAGCTGTACAGAAATCTGCAGAGCTAGGATGGCGTGTGGCGGTTCAGCTCATCATGAAAGACAAAATCTGCTGGACAGAAAGATACTGTTCTTGAACTAAAGGGAGGATGAGACAGACCTTTACCTGGGAGAGAGGGCGGAAAGAATCACTGGAACCACGCAAGAAACAACCAAAAGTCAAAAATAAGTATAGTGGGTGATCATTTTCGATCAGTCTCATCTCCTGGCAGAAAGAAATTAATACATTAGCTTCAGATCTGGAGTAAGTGACATTCTGACAGAAGCCTTTGTAGAGCTGGTGGTTTGAATGTTCCCTGGCTTGCAAGGGTATGAATGGCAGTAGAAGGAGGGCTACAGTAGTAAACCTGCCCATGGCTTATCTGCATTTTTCTGTCACTATATCTTTTCAAATCAGAATCTAGTGCAAAACAAAACAAACCAGCCCTTAGATTAAATCACTAAAGCAACATGCAGCTCCCCTGAGAAACAGAGCAGGAGTTGGGTTATCGTGAGCACTGAGGAATGAATAGTCTGCAGCACAGCTACCTAAACAAGAGATTACAAAGACCCTCAGACTTTCACATCAGTCCAGGAAACTTTACATCATGGCTGTAGTTCATGAAGTTTTACTGTTGATTTATGGAGTTAGTTTCAGAATTCCTCACTCTTTCATAAGTATATGGGACTTGCCCTATAAACACAGATTGAGAAGAAGGCTTTGGAGTATTTTCTACACATTGTAATCCTACACAGGCATGCTATCACTTCCAAAAAAAAGTTATATTCCTTCTCCCTCTCGCTCTGTGTGTGTGTGTGTTTATATATATATAATCTCTCCTGTTTTATTTTAAGCATATGGACTGATATTCCTGTGGGTAAACCACCTAAAAATTAGTTCCAGAACATACACATTAATGGAGACTCAAGTAACTAAACCATATAGTACAGCTGATGAAACCTTGGCAGCAAAATGTTTGAGCATTGCCAGAAGAAAGTAGATTCCCATCTTAACAGCGAAATTTTATTACTTTTCTGATGACCAGTACTACCAGTTTGCTTTGGTCTTGGTAACTTCTTATTTTTTACATTCTAGAGATTAATGTATTATTGCCTGTAGTCACAACACCTAGGATTGTGAAGCTGTCAGATTTCTTAAGTTGACTTGGGGTCAGTCTGGCTTTGTCCTTGCCCTGGGCATTTCCCAGGAACATCTCTGTAGTTCYGATGAGGCCCCTCTCAGTCAGTTTGCCAGCCTGGCAGCCTCACTTTTGAGAGTGCTGAAGGTACCATCTTTTCCCATGTGGCAGAAAGCTGACAGGCACTTCCTTACATCCATTAAAATTCCAGGACATTTTTTGTGAGTTACAGATGCCTATGTGCTGGCTTCCTGAGGAGAGCGGTTCTGATGTCGGCTTTTATAACCATCACAAACTTCATTGGAAAAGGTATCTTCACTTCCTTCCAAATCTGTTTTGCTAAGCATCTGCTCTGTTTCATGTAGGCAATGGCTGAATTCTGTGGAGGAGAGCAATTGCTACGTAGGATTTACACATGACAGCAGCAGACAGAGCATTGAGGGGCAGACTTAATCCTCAGCTGTGCTCCAGCTGATATCAAAGTGCTTTTATATTTAATAAGTCTCAAACACTTACAATCACAGAGGACAGAAAAGTGCAGAAAAATACAGTAGAACCAAAGCATCCTCCAGAGAAAGAAGAAACAGAAAATTATGAGAAAAAGATTCTTAAATGGATAGAAGTCCATATCCAGTAATAATGAAGAATTATACACAAATCATTCTATCCACCTTCAGTGGGGTGGTTCATTTAAACTTGGTGTCAGGCAAAAACCACTAGAGAGCTGATTCTGGGTAGGTGTGCGTCRGAAGCAGACACACTAGAAACACCCTGAGAGAAGACTTGCTCCCCAAACCATTTTTCCTTTCCAGGAGAGCAAATCTCAACCACAGCAGATCACTCTCCAGAGAGCTTTTCTGCACTCTGCATATCTGCTCACCCACCTGGCCTTCTATATCAAGCAGAAAATACTTCAGCTGCAATGATCAAAAACATTCCCTTTCTTACCCCACCGGGGGAATGTTGCTCCCAAAGCCACTGGGATTTGATTCTGTCCTGTAACACAGGGATTACTTTAATTTTAGATCCTAGTCATCCTTAACCAGAAACAGTTAGAAAGATAAATCTTTTGATTCTTTAACCAATTCAGAACAAAAGCTACAGGTAGAAAATATTTTTCCTTGAGTATATTCTGCATTTTCCTGCCACAAGCCATTCCCAGCACCATGCACAGGATAGTCTCCATAGCCTCCTCATATCTGAGAGGCAGCCCTCCAGACCCGGACATCTGTTGAGCCAAATAAGATGGCTTCATTCCATCACACAATTAGCTGGCAAAGCAAATGCTAAAAAATTCCTGTATCCTCTCAGTCATGGTGTATATAAATACTAAGCGTTGTGCATTACCAAGATAGACCTTTTCTGCTTTATTACCTCCCCACCATCAGGTCCTGTCCCACCTTTCCTTTCAATCTCATCTATGTTCCATAGATAAAGAACTGTTAAAAGCATTGCCCTCAACTACGAAGGCCATAATACATCCCCCTTCCCCATATATGCCTCAGGACCATAGTGCCTTCTGCAATGTCAGCACTCGTTACTATCAATCACTGAAATTTTCTTACAGGGATGGTAAATAGGAAAGACACAAGGGCTTGACGTTGCCATTGGCATAAAAGATAATAAATCCAGTCTAAAGAATATCACAGCTACAACAAACCTGTGGTAGTAATTTTAAGAATCTGTGCCTCTGAAAGATGCAGTAAAGGTTCTGGCAGCTAGAGGCCTGACAGAGTCGAGATGATGCAGACGTGATGCTGGGACTTGTAATCCCAAGCAGCCATGCCATTTTATTATACTTCATTACAGAAATATTTGTGAAATCTGTGGGAGATCTATGGATTCCTTAGCTGATAGTATCTCCTGATTGACCTCCTTTATCTCTGTGATTGTGAAAAGGAAGTGTCCTAAACTTTTATGAGCCAGGTTTCAAATTCTTTACTGACTCTCAGATTCCTTGAGCTCCACTACTCTTCAGAGGCCATGCTCAGTGAGACACAAATTCTGTAATTTTCATGATGAGGACATAGTTTTTATATAGTTGATATATATTTCAAATATCTTACCTCCTTCTTCTGCGAGAACTTCACACAGAAGAGGTCACAGCATTGTTTAGTGATGGAGGGATGTTGAGGAGAGAACTCCAACCCTGATACTTGGAGACAGTCTCGGTAGTGACCATCCTGTGCCTTACAAATTGCCCTTTCAATAGCTTTTATAGTCGTCCCGATTGCACAGCCCTACAGGCATTGAGCTTTTTTTTCTACTTTCTAATAGAAAGTAGAAATTTTTCTACTTTCTTTTTTTTCTTACTTTCTAGCAGAGAGAGAAAGTGAAGGTTAGTGAGTCAAAAGACGGGAGCTATGGCAATACTGCTTCACGCTCTCCAGGTCTGCAGCACATGCAGCAGCTTCAAGTGCATYGCGGGGAGAGGATAGCTGGGTGACAGCGGCATGTTCAGTAGGGATAAAAAGGTTGAGAAGATAATGTATCTTCGCTCCTCAGAACAGGTTTGAAATAAGCTAAATCCATAGGACACATTTCTTCACTGCCTTGCAAAAGTATGTAACTCTGTTGCACACTTTTTGTCATATACTTATAGAACAGTTGACAATTTTCCCTGTTCTGCACCAGAGAAAACAATAAGGATTACTTATACTGCAGACTTGTTGTTTTCCTACCTGGGCTGTGATGTAAGTGGACATTTCTTCAGTAAATAGTTGCTATGTTCCTGATGCTGATTTGAGCAGCATGATGAGGGATTTCTTTTTTCATTTGGAGGACTTATAAAAGCAAGTCATGGTTTTCCAGAAAACTTTGTTCATATCTTTCAGAAGTAGATTAAAATCTTAGTCTCCTAGCATAGTATTGGCATAGTATTTTGAAATTGTAGCTTCTTTAACACCTTGAGAAGGAACCAACATCCTTAGAAGTACTWAAACTAAGGATTAGGGAAGCCAAAATCTCTAAGAAGTAATAAAATTGAGATTTGAGATTTGAAAGTTGAATTTTATCCTGAGTTTCTCTCCAACAGTGGCTGAATTCTTCAGAAGCATAGGATAAAGTTACCCTAAGTCAATCATCCTTTAGAAAAATAATGTCATTTAATTTATGTCATAGTATTGTTAAATCCTACAAAATAGGAAAACAAATCTGAAATGAAACTAGTTCTTTTTTTTTTTCCTTCCAGATGCAACAGCTTGGAGAGTTATGACAGACTGCTGGTGCTTGAGCTATTGGGTTTTTAACAATTGATTGAATGATGCTGCTCTTTTTCCTCAGATATGATTGCCTGGGAGGTAGCAGTGAGTTTGCAAACTTCTTTGCCCAGACCTCAGTGAAATAATGAGGCATTCAAGAACTGACTGAAAAGAGAAAGTCTTCAGAACCCCAATAGACAGTCTGCTTCAGATCTGGCAACCTAAAATTAAAAGCTGAAGAGCATGAGGAATCATTGATAGCATCAAGCAGGAAAAATGAAGGTAATTGAGGGTGCTGGACATCCTGATAAGCATTTTCACTTGTTATTATCATAGTAATTGGACAGAAAGAAGAGAACCCTCAGCAGAGTTATGGAGACCAGTTTGAAATGAAGCACTGATATCTGAATATGCAGTGATTGTAGAAGATACTTTATTCCACATAAATTACTTGGAATAAAGTTATGTAAAAAAAACAAATAAGACCCACAGGTCCAGCAAACTTAATTTCTCTTTAGGTGATTTAGAAGACACTATTCACTGTAACCAAGGGAAGAATTCCTGCTAATGTCCTCACTCTATTAAAATTCATACAGTAATTTTTTTTTCACTCGCTTCCTGGCCTTTCGATTTAGTAAAGTAATCCTATATACTTCTTCCATCTCCTGCCTTTTCTGATTCCTGATTGTTTGTCCCACAGTATCCTCCTCATCTTTGCCTCGGTGTCTGTAGGTAACAGCAGGTTGAATCCATCATGAGGATGGATAGTGTCTCTGGCAATGCTCAGGGAGATGTTAATTATCTGGATTATAATGCCTGCCAGAAGAGTGCGACTGCCCAGGTCCTGTGCTCTTTGTAGTTACATTTCTAGGAACTTTTGTTTTTGCATTGCATAAAAAATGCCTCAGTTACTATTGCCTTTTTCGGAGGTGGTTTCCTATATGATCTCCGAAGAGTCTACTCTTTCTTTTAATCATTAATTTAAGAAATAAGATTGTTCCTTAAGTGTAACTGCTTCTGCTTATAAGAACTTTTTTAGTATTGACCTCTCTCTCTCACAAACACACACAAAAGATAGGAAAAAACAATCATAAAATAAAAAAAAAGAAGATAACAAGGTGTAGAAAATTTCCCTGCTATGTTTCCCTGTAACATTTGCTTTTTAGATTGGATCCTACATCTTGATTCAACTGAGTATTTCTAGATCCTTCAGATACTCTAGCTCATGTGAATGTTTACTTATGTGAATAATCCTGTTGATTTGAATCATACTTTTCATGTGAGTAAAGTTATGTGTTAAGTGAAGACTTTTTAATAGAAACCTTGTCCTCATAGTCTTTTGCAAAGACTCATGAATTCCAGTGATGTTTATTTATATACAAATAAATAAACCAGGGAACCAAGGGATACTAATTGGCCTGGATTCAGAGCAAGAAAGTTTTTTTCAGGCTGAGGTTCTCAAATCTGGTCTCCTCTTTCTATTTCTGATTATAGTTCTCCACTCAGTAATCTCTTGCCAGAACTTCCCAAGCATCAACTGCATTTTAAAGCAAATATTTGAATCTATGAAATATCTAAGAGAGTAAATTTATCTGTTATGGAGTGTTTTGTAATACATCCATATGAATACTGTTCATGAATTTGAGTAAAAATGATATAGTGATTCTGAATCTTGTCTTGAATAAGCCAGTTTGTAGGTTTAGAAGAGAGCTGTTTTCATCATGTTGGAAAAGGAAATCCTGTGAAATGTATTAAAATCCAGATGCAAGTTTTTTTTTTTTAATCAGGTTTGCCAAAATACCAGTAAGGTTATGGAACTAATAAACTAAATCCTATGCTCATGTGACTCAATTGCCACTAGTCTGAAGATAAGTCTAACTTAAAGATCCAAATATATGAAGTGTTTGTACAGTAGATGTGAAATGACTATATCTAAGTATTAAATCATGGGCAAATGTTATCCATCTGCTAAGTATATTAATGTGCTACATCATATATACTGTACTTTAATATGCTTATGCTATATTTAAAGTGACAGAAAGCAATCGATTTGGGTATTTGAAAATGAAAGGCTTTTATAGCTCTTTTTTTTTTTTTTTTCCCACAAAACAGTGAAATAGCTTTTCATGTTTTTGGTGATTCTGTGCTATCTTGCTGGTAATGTGAGCTGCTCATCTGACAAGCAGAATGACAGAGAACTGAGAGGTGAGGCAAATCACAGAAGTGCCGAATTCTGGTTCCACACCACAGCTTATTTATTTAAATGTACAAAGGTTGAGGAAAAATATGATTTATGGCATGAGATACATTGTAATTTAGAGCCTGACCTGACTAAGAGTGAGAAGAATGGAGGAAGCAGTTGACTGAAGATTCAATTCAAGCCCATGCATAATGAATAACATGTAAGCTCAATTTGAAAGCAGAAACATTTGGAATAGAAGGTTTAACTCCATTTTGGACTATGTATGAACATCACTAGTTATTTAAACTTCTCCCCTTCTGTATTTTACCTCACTTCCAAAGCAGAGTTACAAACTCCAATTTTTACTTGTATTTTTTCTGTATCTTCTGTCTTTCTTGACTGTTTCTGTGAAAGAGTCTATAAGCTGAACATGACTTATAGTTTTTGCGGATGAATGCTAATTTTTTACTGTTCTGTTCTTGCATATTTCTAATCACAAGTTTATGTTGTATCTGGTAAAGAAATCTGTTTGTGGATTGGTCAGCCAGAATACAGCACACTGTAGACATAAAAATATGGAAAGAACGCCAGACACTAGCTCTGTCTGGTGGAAAATTGTTATCTGCAAACACCATCCACATCTTCAAACACAGACCCATGAAATGCAAACAGTAGCATCTTGTGTCAATACCTTTGGCCTGGTTGTCCATGAGCTGTGCTGAAATGTGGCACTCAGATTTGAATCTTCAAAGTGAGAGCACTGCCCTCCTGGTGGGGAGCTTGGTTGCCTTCGGTCTCTTTGTGTGAGCACTTCAGCAGATCTTATTTAAAATTCTCTTCCTTCTTTGCTACTGTTCTAAGTTTGACTGCTGCAGATCTGTGGTCTCTTATACTCCACCTGCACGTGTTAATGGTCAGCTCAGTATATCTGGGATACACTTCTTGCTTCTAGCTGCTTTATTGTAGCTAGCAGATACAGAATAGGCGTTTTAAACACTTTAAGTATTTTGTAACCTGAACTTACGTGATGTATCACCTTAACTGTGACCAGCAATGTTTGAGACACAGTTCCTGCCTGCAAGTAGATAAATTACTGTTTGCTCATGTGAACAGCCATCTGTTTTATTCCTGGAGTAGGAATTGAACTCCTTAGACCCCTTTGTTATTCACGTAATTCAAAAATAATAAATCCTAACCAATGAAAAATCAACAAAATAGTGTGAGTTTTTAGGAGAAAAAAAAAAAAGAAATGAGAAGCAGTTTTCTCATTGCACTAATAGCATGCTCAAAAGTGCTGTATAAATCTGTTTTCAATCTTAGCTATGATTCTAAGTAGATGCCGCCTTAGCTCTGGCATCATCATGGCTGCAAAATATGAAGCAGGCTGCCTGGCACGAGGACACACACATGTCCTGGATTCTCTCTGCCTTCTGCTTGTGGAGAGACAGCAAAAGCAGCAAGGCAGAGTTTGACTTGTTTTCTTTCTAGTTTATTGTGTGTCAGGAGGGTAAGCATGTTGCAAAGCCACAGGTTGTCTTCTTGATGGTATTCAGCAACTGAGCAGAGGCGAGTACAGCAGTGTAACTCTGTTCTGATGGAAGTGACTAGAGAATTTTGTAACAGGTAAACCAGCCTGTATTACATTTTCACATACACTAACAGATCTTGTGCTAGATTCAATCAGATCATATTTAATTTACCTTGCTGCTCTGATTTTATAGACCAGTCTCATCCAGTCTGAACTAACTTCACTAGCTGTGACATGGATGAATCTGTCTCCATCAGGAAAATCACCATATTTTTTTCCTGTAAGAACAGGACTGCTAACTTGCACTTTCAAAGCCTCTCTGGTGCCCATTTCACAGAAAACACATATAATTATTATTTATTCTCAAATTTTGCACTATCAGATACTTTCTAAGCATTTTAAAAGAACTTATAGATGACACGTCTTTCTCAAAAACTACCTTTAGTAATAAAAAAAAGAAAAAAAAACAGATGTAGCTTAAGTAAACTGGAGCAAGGAGGAAGATTTGACACTGTCTTTTTTTCTCTCACAGCTCTTCATCCGATTTCCCTGTGTGTGGGGATATGTGTGAGCAGACGTACACACAAGGAATGGTTAAGACCCGTCAGGGGAAACATTTTTGAAGTGTTGCTAACCAGTGCAACAAAAAATGTGAAAGCTACATCCTGGATATTTTTAAGATGCTCTTGCCTGCTTTGGACTTTGATTCTGGTAGTCTTTTCTCTATGTTCCAAACATCAGGGAAATAAATGTTCCCTATTAAACCTCTTTGGGATGAGAAAAACCTAGCATGAGATTGCTGTCTAGGAGGAGAGCAGCTCTGCATCTTGTCCCATAGAAACACACAATGATCTGGCTCACTTGGTGGTCTCCAAAATGGCAAATGTATGTAGATGCAACAGGATGCAACAAATTTATGTAGTGCAACAAGGGACTTTCCATCTCAGGTTATTTCACTTTGGATGTGGAATACATTCCTGTTCAAAACAAACAGAAGCATGATGCTGGGACAGGAGGACACTTGGACAGAAAGACTGCTTTGGCCAAGCAAAAAACTATGCCTGGTCAGATGCTAATATGAATAAACGGGATGTATTTGTGTGGGGGGCCTTGAAGCAGCTGGAGGAAGCCTGCACTGAAGTAACAGAAGAGATCTTTCCAAGAGCAGGTCTCGGGGGACAGTTTGGTGCTGGTGCATAGGAGGCAGCACCCGCTTGTGCAGCGCAGCACAGCGCTCTCWGCGGCCCTGCCTCGAGTGGGCCCTTCCCCAGCGCTGCCCTGTGGGCTCGCGGGACGCGGGGTGAGTAATGGCGCTGAATACTCACAGCAGGGGGGAAGGCTGAGCCGTGCAGCCGGCGCCAACCGCTCCCCGCGCTGCGCTGGCCTGCGCCCCGCGCCAGGGCAGCTCGGGTACTGCTGGCGACGCGCATGCCACGATCAACGAGCCCGCGTTATGCACCAAATAAGAGCATGTGGGTATTATTTGTTTCCCTCTGTCGGATTATTCATTCCAAATACCATGTTTTCTACTCACTGCCAACAGATAGTCTGCGAGCAAGTCCTTGTTTTCAGAAGAGCAGTTGTTATTCACAAGTCCTGAACACAAGGTATGTGGGACTTGGGGGAATTTGCCTGCAAACTGTTCATTGCAGCCATTAACTGTTCACTGTGAATCACCTAGGATGTGCAATTGTGATTTCTTCCTCTTGACTATAGTCTATAAAACACCTTCTTCTTTTTAGGAAGGAGAAAAACAAATTGCAAATGGTCAGTGCCTAACTGTGAAATTGTGGTACTCCTATTCCAATGACCACGCAATTCCACTGAACCACACAGCTTTGGGGACTCATGCTTTTCTGACAGTAGCTGCTGCTTGAATACTYCAGAACAACAGGTAATAAAACTCTGCATATACAGCTCTGCAAGGAAATTCAATTCACTGCAGCACTGAGTCTTACCTGAGAAGTGCTACTGCTGGTGAATTCTCTTTCTCAGCCTGAGGGTCTTTGCATCTTCTAAGGTGTCACTGGGCAGATTTGCACGAGTAACACAACGCAGGTTGGGCACCTGGCCATCGTCAGAGCAGTGTCTCAGGCCTGAGCAGTGCAAGGGATGGAGCACTGCACATTTGCATCTGCCTCAATCAGCTGGCTGCAACGCCRCAATGGGAGCCCAACTACAGCAGGTAAACACAGTGCTTGGAGGAGAAGTGGCACTGGGGAAGAGAGCAGGAAAGGAGCTT
This sequence comes from Nothoprocta perdicaria, assembly GCF_003342845.1. NCBI lineage: Eukaryota > Metazoa > Chordata > Aves > Tinamiformes > Tinamidae > Nothoprocta > Nothoprocta perdicaria. Next base: position 1,018,102 of record NW_020455988.1, read on the forward strand.
TCCGGCCAGCCACCGTGTAATTCATCCCACGTTAATGCTTCTTTCCTAGCCATGCGGATCGGCACTGTGCATGGAACAGTGAAGCAGCAACTCAATAAACAAGCAGGAGCAGAAGGAAAATGAGCTGAAGGAAATTAGCACAAGAAGGAGGCCCTGAGCGGAAGGGAGCAAGGCAAGCTGGTGTGTGCCCCTGCCCGGGGAGGGGGGCTCCGAGTGGGCTCGTGGATGGGAAACTGCGGGAAATAACGGTGTTTTGCAGCGCGCCGCGAGGCCCGCGCGCCCCGCCCCCTCATTTGCTAGTCAAATGAGCCGCGCATACATTATGCAAAGCAGCGCCTAGGTGCATGCGTTATGCTAACGAGCCGGGGCTGGGGCAGAGCGGGCGGCTCGCGGGGCGGCGGCGGGACACGCGGCCGCCTCCCGGCCCGGCCCAGTGCAGCGCGACGCGGCGCTGCTGCTGCCGCTGCTGCCGCCGCCGCAGGTGGAGCAACAAGTCCGTTGGAGGGAGGTGGGGTGGGCTTCCCGCCTTCCCGCCCCGCGGCTCCCTGACAAGTGGCGAAGCGCTCGCGGAGCGCGCTAGCCCCGCGAAGGGCGGTCCTGCCGGCGCCTGGAGCAGCGAGGCGCTCGCCCCGCCGCCTGCGCCCTCGCTCGCTCTGTGGCCGCCCGGCGCCGCCTGCCTCCCGCCCGCCGCGGCTCCGGTGCGCGCCACCGCTCTGCCTTCAAAGTGTGTGACCCGGCTGCTCCGCTGCGCAACTGCTTATTTATTCCGCTTTATTTATTTATTTACCTTGTCGTACTTGGCTGTTGTTTTCTGTTGCTGCTCTTTGTAAACCGCTCGCCTCCATGGGGGGCGGAGGTAAGGAAATAAAAGCCGCGGCTGAAGGGTGCAAGAGCCTGCCGGGGCAGCGGCGGGCAGCCGCAGGACGGGATGGCAGCGGGCAGCCCGGCTGCGGCGGCAGCCGCGCCTCGGCGCTGGCCGCCCTCCTCTCGGCGCTGGCGGCGGCCGCCTGCGCCTACCTGGGCGTGCGGACCAGCGACCTCCAGGCGAGACTCTCGGCCATCGAGGGCGCCCGGGGGGGCCTCTCCGCTGCCGCCGCGCCGCTCCCGCCGCTGTCCGCCTTGTCCCTGGAGCAGCTGAACGCGATGATGCAGGAGAAAGTGGAGCGACTCCTGGCCCAGGTGTGCGGCGGGACGGGGGAGCTGCGCTCCGCCCGGGGCTGCCCGCGCGGCGTGGGGCAGGGCCGGCCGCGGCAGCCCCGCGGCCGTTGGGGCTCGCGCGGCGGCCGTTGGGGCTCGCGCGGCGGCCGTTGGGGCTCGCGCGGCGGCCTGACAGGGCGCCTGACCTTCGCCTCGGAACCGTTGACCGTTTTTCTCATGCGTAACTCACAGTTGCGCCCGAGCTGCAGTTCCCACGTTTATTCCCAGCGCCGGGGACCGGTGTGTGTGTGTGTGCATATTTGTGTGTATGTGTGTTTAAGCGCTGGGGACGCTTGTGCCGGGCGGCCGAGGTGGGAAGCGGCCGGTACTTTGGGCTTGTTTTGGTCGCTGTGGGGGCGGAGGAGGTACAAATGCACTTTGGGTCGAGTCCAAGTAAAGAAGTCATGACTAGTTATGCGGTCTATGGAATAGTTGTAAATCACAGCTTACGGTCAGACAGGTCTGTTATCCTGCCTCTAATGCACCGAGCTTACCGAGTTTCCTTCTCTCTCTGTGTCTCTCTCTCTCTCTCTCTGTGTGTCTCTCTCTCTCTCTCTCTCTCT
>NW_020455988.1:1020390-1037568 GCF_003342845.1 Nothoprocta perdicaria
TGTCTCTCTCTCTCTCTCTCTCTCTGTGTCTCTCTCTCTCTCTCTCTCTCTTTTTTTTTTTTTTTTTTTTTTTTTCCCTTTCCTTCCTCCCACAGAAATCCTATGAGCATCTGGCAAAAATACGAGTAGCGAGAGAAGCGCCTCTAGAGTGCAACTGCCCACCAGGTAACAGGCACAGCTTGGCAATCTCCTCAGTAGGAGATTTATGACTCCTTGGGTTTGGGTATCCAGTGTTCCTCAAACGCATATATTAAAAAGAAAATACAAGTCAAACACAGGGGCTGCCTTTTCTGTGAATAAGTATGCCTTGAGTGGAAAAGGTGTAAAGCCAGAATTTTATATGGTTTGCCCTGTTGCACTGAATTGGAATTAAATGGTAASAGAAACCTCAGTTAGACTGGGAGGTGCCTTAAAGTAACACTTAGGAGGAAGTTAATGATATACCCCAGCAAAAAGAAATATATTCTGTCTTTAGTGGTGTAACACTGAATCAAGACATTGTGCACTCCTTTGAGGAAGTAGAATAAACATTGTTATTGAAAGTACTGCAACACTTACAGTAAACTCCATGTATTTTAACACATTTTTAGTCTTCAGTAGCATATGCAAAAGCTTTTCAATAATATTCCCGTGGTTTGTTGTTTATTGTCCTCACAGATCAAATCAGCACCCCAAGTTTAATATTGAGGATTCAAAGGTGGTCCTATTTCCATAGCCAAGGATGTTGCTTGACTTTGGAAATAGGCACTGGAATCCTGGGATCAGTTATTTGTACACACTAATATAGTAATGTGCTGTATGTTTTTCATGATTTTGTTAACAGTCAACTGTTCACTGTTTTAGCTGTATGAATTTCTGCTAATATGTCCCCAAGTTTAAAAGGATATTTTAAAAAGAAATTAATGCTAATGGTTTCCTTGCAGTAATTCTAGTATCCTCTGTTTGATGAAGAACAATGGACATGGAGGATACTTTATGCATCCTGCCATTCTATATTAGAAAAATCTCATCTTCACTGGGGGAATACTGACAGTCAATAAGAATTAAGCTAATGATAATGTTTGGTAACTCCCAACAACAGCTGTTGGTATCTTACTGGTAATGCAACTAAGAGCAGAGTACTTTACAGGCTGAAATAGTTATTACTGTGGCTAGTGTGAAAAGGGCTATATATTTGATGGCTTAGGACTCTCCTAAAAGAAGGCTAAGAATTACTCAACTCTCTTCTAGTTATGGTGAGAAAAGCAGATGTTCTTCTGAATTGTGTTATATGTATTTTTGTTGCTTAAAAGCTAGCACAAGAATACTTTTTTGGGGGGTTACTTAACTGCTTAACCTGGATAAATACTAAAATTCAAGCTTGTGCACTAAAAATGAGGGTTGTTTATCAGGTTGCATGCAAAGATCTAAGCAGCGAGCCTGAAACACCATTGAGTTTGTTTTCAACCGTATCATTTTTATTAATCATTACGTAAGTTCATTTATTGTTATATTTTCACTTTTTGCTTTCAGGCTAAAGGTCTGTCTCTTCTGTTTCACGTTTGGGTTATATGCTGTTTTACTTCCTTGCTACCACTAGAGCTCCACATTATACCAATTATTATTTGACCTTAATTTTTCAGTATGTTTTATCACATAGATAATGAGTAATAGAATGTTTTTCACATACTTTGTAAAAATTCCCATTGTGTGAAAGCTTTACAGATCATTTTGTTCTGATGTTTTCAGGTAGGGAAGATTCATAAGATGAGGCAAATGCATATGAGTAACTGTCAAAAATTTTCATAGGGAAGACTAGCTGTTATGGGGGCCAGAAACATGGTATGGAGTCCTTCACCTCTTGGTAGCTATTTCACTTTGAAGGAAAGTTTTGTAGAGATTGAAAGATAACGCCCTTTCACAGCCCCATTTTGGACAGCTTAAAATGAGTTGGTGTTGTCATGCTTGTAGCCAGTGGACAGGTGTGTATCTCAAACTGGCATTTTCTTGGAAGCCTTGAGAAAACCATGACTGAAAAGCACTGCTATCCAACTTCATTTTGATAACTATTATAAATTTCACATGGTAAATTATACCTTCTGAAATATGATTAATTTGCTTTTAGAATTGTTTTTATAGTCGAAATGGTGGGATCTATTTTCATCGTTAATGCTGTTACTTCTGTGTTCTGAAAGTGGCTTAATATAAGAAGAAACGTGGAAACTTCTTTTTTTCCCCTCCTGTTGCTTGCTCTTTTTGAACCTAAGAATAAATTACAACTTTGCTTCCCCATGTGATTCCATTTTTGCCGCTTTATTCTGCTCAGCTTTTGCAGTTTTTCACTGGGATTATATAAGAGTACAGTACATGTCTGTTAGGGTTAATTTTAGAAAGCCTTCATGGAACAAACATACAGAGGTGACTTTGAAAGATCCCCTATGTTGTGAGAACAAGGCTGCTGCCTAATGGCCAAAAAGGCATTTTTCCTCCTTCCATTCTTTAAAGAGAAATAAAGATTATTTGAAAATAGGCTGCAATGAATTTCCCTTTGCCCATTTTAAGACAATCTATGACCAGGAGAGTGAGAATGTAGCAGCTGATTTCGCATTAAAGTTCTGTAACTCGTGTAGACATCCTTAGCTTGAGATATTCATCCTTTTGTGGTTCTCCATTGTAGGAACTCAAAAGTTCAGATAAAGCTGGATTTTGAAAAGCTTGAATGTTAAGATCGGGCAAATTTGCAGCTCTATAGCTTACAAAGCTGTCCACATGTGGCTGCTTGAACTTAATAGCTTTAAACTTTGTCTAGACTGAAGAGTGGTTGCATTTCTCTTCTAAAGACTCTAATATTTTCTTTGAATATGTAAATGTAATGTATTTTTTCTAATTATTATTATAATAGCAACAAACTGCAAGGGGATGTTTTGATTTCAATTCTTTAGGATTAAAATCAGCTACCAAAGATTTTGTAAATATTTCTAAGTTACAATAGCAGGCATTCTTTCTCTTCTTAATGCAGGGCAATAAAGTTTGAAATGTAAATGCATACTGGCATTCTTTTAAAATTACCTCAGCTCTAACAAGAGTGCCAACATAAATCCCATGCTTGCAACCAGTGCTGCAGTCACTGCTGGCAACTGGCCTTCTGCACATGGGACTGGGAGGCAAATTGAATGGCTAAAATTATTTTGAGCTTAACATTCATTTTCCTTTGTCTCAGAGATTTAATATTTACTGCAAATGAATGTTTCCTGACTGTAAAAATGGATTATTTCTCTATATTGAAGTCTCTTTAAATGGTAGTGGCAGCATGATCAGCTTTTGAGCAGTTACCCACAGTGTTGGATACTTCCTACCAACTGCTGAGAATTCTACTGTTGCAGGAGGCGTAACATCTGAAAAGCACAGAGGACACTTCTGCTTCAGGAGAAATTAGTAATTAATAACTTGTAGAAGATTTTTCATAAAGCTCTTCCAAAATCACTCAAGCCTATGTCTAGAACCCACAGACTTCAATGGCAATTAAGCATATGCTTGCATGCTTCAGGGATTTGAGTCTTGTTGTATTGTCAGGGTGAAGTTGTGATACTTGTGTTCTTGTGTCATAATGTCTCATTCTCTAAATAATCCTCAGAGGGCCCATGTGGGGAGTTGGATCATGGAATAATTGAGGTTGGAAAGGACCCATACAGATCATCTAGTCCAAGGTGCCTGCTCAAGCAGGATCACTTAGAGCATGTTGTCCAGCATTGTGTCCAGTTGCCRTTTGAAAATATCTAAGCAAGGAGACTCTCCAGCTTCTTTGGGTAATCTCTGTGCTCAGTCACTCTCACAGTAAAGTTGTTTGTGCTCATGTTCAAATGGAATTTCTTGTGCTTCAGTTTGTAGCTGTCTGAATGCCCTTCAGAAACTTTTATGAGTTGATAAGATCCATCTTCATTTTTTTTTTTTTCTCTAGGCTGAACAGGCCAAGCTTGCTCAGCCTCTCCTCCCAGAGAGATTCTCTAGTCCCTTAATCATCTTGGTAGTCATCTGCTGGACATCCAGAGCTCCTTGTCTCTCTTGTACTGGGGGACACAGCACTGCAGATGTSGCCTTGCCAGGCTGAGTAGGGGGGTAGCATCACCTCTTTCATCTGCTGGCAATGCTCATCGTGATGCTGCCTAAGATACCATTTACTTTCTTGACCACAAAGGCACACTGCTGCCTCTTATTTTTGATTCACTGGCAAAGCTTTTGCTTAATTCAGTAGAAACAAGATTCAGGAAACAATTGCCTAAGAAAATATTCTAAATGATGAGTAAAATGTTGAGACAGACAGCCTGTGGCAGAGCAAGTAACGTCATTTCTGAGGAGTACTTGTAGTTGGAAGGGAAACAGAAAAACGTAAAAACGCAGGGTGGCAGAGTCTTAGATGGGTACTAAAATCAATGTGTGATGGCTAAACATAGCAACACTGGAATCTGCTCCATGCAGTTGTTTTATGTTCCTGCAATTTAAATTCTTTGATGCACGTCTACTTGATTAAAAGTTTAATGCAAGTATGGTGCACCCATTTTTCAGCTGTGCGCTTAGTTTCTTTCTGATTCTGTTGGTTAAGCTGGATCAGCTTTTTTTATTATAAATAATTAAAAAATAAAAGCAAATCCTACCTAAACACAGGAAGTAGTGGAAATATAATGACCTGATTCACCAGAAAAAAAATAAATGCAAACAATCAGTAGATTTTATGTGCCAGCTTTTCAAAGGAAGGATTGCAAATCCATGCCCATGGGCCAAGGTACTTGTCATTTGATTTGTATCTCTAGAAATTCTCTTAACAAATTTTCAGGAATGTAAGTGTCAGTTTTTATTATTTCCTTTATTTTGAAAGCAGTGATTTTTTTTTTTCAGCTTTTGGGAAAGAACTATATAGCATGAACTAATCTCTTAAAGGAAGGAAAAAAAAAGGAGAGAAAGGAAGGAAAAAAAAAAAAAAAACCCAAACCAACAACAGGAAACACAAATCAATGTAAATAGGAATCCCCATGCTTCAGTTTCTTTAACTTCTTTTCCTTGTATTCAGATAACTTTAGCTTCAAACTCTTTATACTCACTGGACACCGCTATCATCATTCTTTATTAGCCTGCCCTTGTCATCTTATCTTGATTCTCAATTCCAGTCTTAAAGGTCTTTATGCTTTGGCATTTGAAGTGACTCCTGATTGGCCAGGTTATCAAGCTTGTTCTGGTGAAGTTGTACGTGTATATGAACCTGTCCATTCAGCAGATGTAACACCACTGTGGGCCAAAGTTTTTCCAAGATAGAAAATAGCAGTTAGATATTCTGACTGTAGTAATTCGGGGAGGGGGAGAAGTATTCTACAATTGTTAAAATTATTTGATATATGTGCTGTATGTATCTTGGGAGAAACATGGGTAAATGCCTTTTCTTAACATGCCAGTGTTATTTTTTGGTCCTCCAAGGCACCTTAGGTTTGTCTTTATGTGCAGTAGAATAGATGAGCAGACTATACAGTCTGGGTAGTCTTTTCTTAATTTCTCATTTTCCATAGAGACTATTTTCCTGGAACATTTTGATTACTGAGGCTGAAAGAATGGAGGATAAATCAAACTTCAAGATTAAAAGAATTCAGAAATTGATAGCAGGATATTACTTTTTACTTTTAGTATTTTGAAGTATTTTTATTAAAAAATGGATAAATAAAAGGAGAGCCACTTAGACTTGAGAGAAAATACAGATAGACATAGAAAGTATACAAAGTGTTTTGCATTAGTACTTAAAATTCTAGTGTATGCTGTCTGAATCTTGCTTCCAGCGGTACTTATTTCTGCTATGTTTATGTCATCTATTTGCTGAATGCAGAACTCATCCTTAATTTTGTGATCTTTTTGACAGGGCTTTGAGTTTCTCTTTCATACCTTCATTGGTCTGATATTTTTCATTTCCTAGATAAAGATGTGTATTGATGTGCAGCGGCACGTAACCTTCTGGGTACTCTGTTGTCATGTTTGGATGACTGATTAAAGATGTATTTTTCCCTACAGAACAGATAAATACATTTTATTGGCTAAGATGTGACCTTTTAATTCTCTTCCCTCTGGGTTAGGGAGGTGGAGTGTGCAGCATGAGGAGTAAAACATAATATGACCAAGAAGAACTGACAACAGACTGCATCATATCTTTTGTAATATTACTGACATTGCTGATATTGTAACAAAGGTTGATCTGACCATAGAAGTTTTATTAACATTTTTAATTGATTGAACTAGCATTTTTTTCAAATAGGGTGTATTTTAAAAAAATTGCTTCTCRTGAAAGGTTTAACTATCTGCATTAAAAGCCATTTAATACTTTCCCTTCATTTTTGTCATCTTCTGCTTGCATTTCCTTTGTGGCAGCTGTCCATCTTGAAAAATAACTGCTTTTTGAGTCAAAGTAATTCAAATACAGTGGGCTTGCCATATGAGAAGTTCCCATCAAGTCCAATTCTGTAACGATGCTTTTTGTAGAGAGAGAGTGTGTGTGTGTGTGTGTGTGTGTTTGTGTGTTAATATATCCCCCTAAACTTAGGAGTCCTTAAAGCTTGGATGACATAGTTTTGTACAGCAGTAAATACATTTTTTTCACTTCCCCCTAAAATGTTGGTGGGTTCTTTACACCATATTGCTGGAAGAATGGCATCACTGCACAGTCTAACTCTCTTCTAGCTCTCTGGCTGTAGCACTACCTGTCTATTTTCTGTGTTCCTAGTATGGTAAATATCAGCTAGCTATGAAAAACAGCTTGATTGATGGAAGCTGTCCTTACAGGTCCTTGTAAGCATTATGAGACTTGGATTTGTGCTCACCTTTGCTAACATGTCTATGCTTGAGTTGGAGAGTGKATCACAATCACACTTTTGGGAAGGCAGACCATTCGGGGAATAATGACGGATGTAGATTCCTTCAAGTAACCTTCTCTACCCTTCAATGCGCCTTCTACAAGCTGAGCCAAAGAGGTGCTGAGGAGAGGAAGAAGGGGATTAAATGATCTTTCCTTCAGATCTTTGATCCTCCTCTTAATGCAGCACAGCATATTTTTTTTAATACCCGGGRTGAAGCACCATTCCTCTGAGCAGTGGTGCGACACTTTCTGTAGTTTTCACACTCTACCCTAATGTGAACAGAGGGTAGGCTTCTTGCCAGGGCATGGGGACATAGCACAGAATATAGCTCACTTAATGTAATTGGGGGAAAAACTATGAACAGCTTGAACTTGCTGGGAAATCCTGCGTTAAGCCAGGTGGTTTGATCTACTGTTTCTGCTATTTCTGGATGCTACTTCAGTCTTTTAGTATCTGGGAGATGCTTCCTTCAAGCAGTTAAGATTTGTATAAGGAAAGGGGGGGGAGAGATCAAAATCTTTTACCAGGAGTGTGGCTGTTGTGGGAGGGGTAGATCTGTGAGCATGTAACCTCACTGTAACTTGAGGGGCACTAAGCTGCTAGTGCTGTACAAGGATATTTCTGTAATTAGAATCATGTACAGACTATAAGAACAAGAGCATAGTTGGCGGTAGACTGAGGCCTGGCTTGTTCTGGTTGTACCAGTTGTGTTTCTGGAGAATGATGTAAGGCTTCTTATATATCTTCCCTTCAGCTGGGTGATGCTAGGGTTTTAGTGGAGGGCTCCTGTGCTAAAAGTCAAAGTGTATGCATCTTAAGCTCAAGAGGTATTTCCTTTAGCTGGCAACAGCTATAATAGTCTTTTTAAAGAATATGACGACCAGATGCTTGAAGGCACCTCTCCTCTTCCCTCCATGTTCTTTGAATAAGCTACTGTTCCAATTCTCTTGATGTTCTTGTGGGAAGCCTTGATATTTGAGTACAGGGATGCGGCCAGTAGGGATTAAAAGGATAAGCTCCCTAGGTCTATGAATTAATATGCTCCTCTCTTCCAGTCACAAAGGCCACATCTAGATAATGTACAATGATAACTGCTATGAAAAGCAAGAATTGGCCGAAGAGTCTTTGTGCTGGCAACTCCTGTGCATCTCTCTCTCTTTAATCAAATGTTTTGGTTATTGCCAGTTTTCTGGATGTCTTGGTGGATGACAACACTGAGAACTGTTGCTTCACCTTGGTTTGGAAGAGCTTAGTATGCTACTGATTTCATTTGCTCCTGCTCTAAGACAGGATAGTTGTCTTGCACTTAGTAAAAATACTTCCTGAGTTGTACCAGAAAGTACAACTCAGTGCTCTATGCTGAAGTATATTCTAATGCAGACCTAAGTGAGGTTATTGTTGAGGTGGCCACTCTAGCAGTGTTGAACTTTATCCCTTTTCTTTGTTCTGTGTCCTGGTGGGAAGTTGATAGTTGTTTGGGTATGTTAGTAATATACGCTTTGGTGGATGACTTTGTGTGGCACTTGGAGATGAATGCAGTAGTACCACTGAAATGGATCATGGTGCTTACTGTAGTGATCTGTGTGTGTGTATGAGCACATTGCCTGCCTTTGAAGAACATCTTGTATAGGCCTTCCTGGGAGTATGTGCACAGAATATCGATGAACCAAGGAAGCTGAAAGGTACCGTGGTGCACTGTTGTGAACTGGAGCTTACATAGGCGTTTTTAGTACATACTTAGAGTATGTGTCTKCATAATGATGACAGCCATGTTTGTAGAAGGCTGGAAATGTTTCTGTGTATGAAGATAAAGTGTTTTTCCAGTACAGCTAGCATGTAAGTACATTATACTTCTCTAGTATAAGGAGACTAACCTTAGTGAGAAGAGATTAGTATTGAGTCTGACAGTTGTGGATTTCACTTTAGAACCGCTTTGCATAATTCCTTATTTTGAATTCCAGGCTGAACCAAATCTTAATGTACAGTAGGAAGACTTTGTTTTAGTGCACTTAATGGAGAGGAACATAAGTGATTATAGTGACCAGTTAAAAAGAAGCACAAACTTTGAACCACCAGCGAGGGAGATCTATAGAAAGAATAAAATTCTCACTCTTTTCCTTGAGGAATTGACTTGCATCTCAAAGATGGTCTCTTGTTATATTCCAAACAGTTCTGGTCCATTTTAGGATAATAAAATGTTAATTTGTTTTCAGTGCATATTATTATAATGGAGTGCTGTGGAAGAACCTGCCTCATAAGTTGAAAAGAATGTACCTTTAGATGAAACGTTTTGTTAGTGGGTTACAGTAGAGTACAACTAAGTAACAATTTTAGTTTTTGTTGGTTTTGCCCTATATGACTGTAAAAGAGGGATAGTCTTCATATTTGATTKCTTTTATCTGTAAAATAGGATTGATGTAAATGCTGTATGCATTTAACCAAATCATACAGAGATTTTATGGGTACAAAGTCTTAATTTGGAGTAAGATTACTGATCTTAAACAATTCCTTCCTCTCCAATTGCAAAATGTATTTCTCTCCTTTGTAATTTTGGTAGCCACCTTTCCATGCTCTATTTTGATCGCTGAGATAAAACATAATCMAAGAGATTGTCCCCTTATGTCTGCTAAAGCACCATTCCTGTCAGTTAAATACTCATCTGTGAGAATATGGAGATGAGATCTTATGTTGTAGACCGTTACATTGAAAATTAGTTTTAAGTAGGTCAACTTGTAATTGAAATAAACTTCTGAAACTGGTGTATGTTATCCTAAAAGATATTTGTCTAAGTCTTGTATGCATTTCAAGTAGACCCACCTGGTCTTCCAATGGGAATTAGCTCGRGTCAGCTCAGTTGTTGCTAATATTGCATACCATTTTTAGAAAACAGTATTTTATTTTTTTAGTAGCAGTACTGAACAAAATGTAATCTTCACTGGACTGATTAAAAAAGAAAGCATGGACGTTCCCTTTTAAACTGAGAATTGATATTCTGTATAAAGAGTTCTCCGCATTCAGTTGAAAGGTATGGTGTGGTGTTTTTCCCTCAACTTGAATAACTCTTTTTAATGATTAGGACAGGTGGACTGTACTGGTTCAGCTCACTCATGCAGGGACAGAACTAGTCTCTTTTGCTCTTACAGTTTCTAATATACAATCATTATTTCTCTTTTAAGAGATGGTAGGTAAAAATAGTACATAAAGTACCCTTTGACTGAAATTCTGCTTGATTGATACACTGAATATGTGCAAATATGTTACTTAAGACATATGAATAGTCCCACAGGTTTTAACTAAAGTCGTTAGAGTTGCTCTGGAATTTTGCCCACATGCTTTGAGATCTGAGCTTGGCCTCAATTTTTCTCTGGATATCTGTGCATTTTGTAGGCAGCTGCTATAATCTGCTTTGGTTCTTTTCCATCCTATGAATATTATTTTTACTATTCAGTTTTGCTTTTATTCTTTACATTCTTTGAGGTAGGAAACAAAAGCATAGTCTGTTTGCATTTGCAGAAATACAAAATTAGGTATTTAATATCATAGGAGTTCYCAGTGTATTCTCATCATGTGTGTTTGTGTCCTGAAGAATGAACTTTGTAGAAGAAGAATGAAAGGACACAGTATTATACTGCTATTAATCATTCTTTGAGATTAACTGTAACTGTTTAACATAGTCAATTACTAATAATAGCACACAGATAAGGATTAAGGAGGCCAAAATTATAAAGAATCTTTGGGAGGATTTGTGCTGGTTGTGAAGAACACTTGTTTCTGAATGGAGACAGACATCCCCTCAAATCATCTTTCTTTGAGTTGCCTACTCTTTTCATTCAGTGTTCTTTAAACTGTGATGCTGGACACGACAAAGAGGGTTACTCACATCTCTGTATTGCATTCTGTTCAGACACACTAATCTTTTTGTTAGGCCATGATCTGTCACTTCAATCTAAACCCTATGAGTAAAAGTGGCTTGAGAAGGACTTTTTGTGACAGCCAGCCATGGGTTCAAAGCCTCAGAGGAAACTGTAGTGATCTGTGAAGAGGTCGTTGGGAGCCCTTTTCACAGCAGCCGGGCAGATGGGTTTCTCCACTTGAGATCACACAGAGTATACAATGGTGTCAGTGCTTGCATCCCTACCAAGTGCGATTGCATGGAAGCTCCCTGATGGGAGTGTACACTTTTTGTGGGCACAGTGTGTATGTGGGGAGGCATTTACTTCTTGCTGCTGTTCCTCTCAGGTGCTTTGAGAGAATAAGATAGTGCTTTTGTGAAGTGTAATAGTGCTTTTAGTAAAAGAGCAACYTCATAAAGGATGTGATTCTGTACATATGTACCTTCTATGTAGCTGACCCCTATTTTCCTTCTGAAGTCAAAGGAAGGCTAGGACTAAATTCTAGATTTATGTTTGTGTTTTGGAAAAATAAAATACATTGTTCAGGTGGTGCTTTCAAATAAATGGACATAAATTTTTTTTATACATGCTATCTGATAAGTGAAGTACAGAGAAATATTTTTAAACATGTAGTAAATAATATAACTGTGTTGAACAGATCATTTTATGTTCATTTGCATTCCTTAAATATGCTGTGTTCTACTGCTCAATCATTATTTTTTTTGAATTGTATGCAAACCATTATCTAAGAGAGCTAGTCTTTTTAATGGATAAATATGCATCTTAGTTTAAGCTGCAGAGAAAAATATTTTTCCCCCCAGTTTTAGTAGGGCTTTGTGTGTGTGTATATATATCTTTCATGTATATTTATGTATTTTTTAAAATGTGAGTCAACCAAGCATACCTCTAATAAGTGCTTGGTTGGTAGATCTTCAAAGAAAAAAAGCAACCTGCTACAAGATGTGAGAGCGAGTTAAGTTTCATAGTGCCTTTTTCTGTGTTGGTGCTGACTTAATTCATTACTGTTCAAAAACTGTGTGGAGTTAGTTTTTTTTTTTTTTACTGTACATTGAAATTGTCATAATTAGTGCACTGTTTCTGAAATGAACAGTAAAACAAACTCTGACAAAAATATGTTTCTAAATCCTCAACAACTCAAAYTATTGGGAAATCTATTACAGGGAAGACTGAGTAGTTGTAGTTCTGTTTGTGTGTAGAACTTGACTGGATCTGCTTTGTGTATTTATTTCTTTTTCTTCACCAAACTTCACCTGTTTTGTTCTTTAAAAATGAATTGACTTGTGTTGGAAGCCTCCTTGCAAGACAGACTATGAGACTGTTTCTTCATTGCTCCCCATGCCTTTATGGTGCTGGCATGGCTGGCAAAACACTGAAAGGTAGATCAATGCTCCTTAGGTTCAGAAAGACTGAGCACCTCACAGTAAGGGGGGTGCCTCTATTTTCTTTGAGTCATAGTGTGATTAAGCTTGGTGCTTTCTGTGCCTTGTATGGAAAAAAAAAAAGCAGTTTAGCCAACTATGTAGTACTGTTGGCGTCGTTTCCATATATATGAGGTGACAGCAGTGATTAAACAAACGTGACTTTAAAGCATGGGTGAATTCTGACAACTGACTTGTAAAATTAACACCACCTTCACTGATTTTTGCCCCATGTATGTATGTAGGCATTGAGTATAATTGATTTAAATGATAAAAAGTGATTCCTTCTATTCCTGTCAACAGTGGAGTAAGCTGGGTACTCTTGATGTTATGAGAGTTGTTGAGCGAGTTACAAGGCCAATCATTTTCACCCAACTAACTCACAGAAGCTCAAGCTACAGAGAAATGTTTGGTAAGATTTGATTTGCACAGGTATTACAGCAATAGTGTGTATAAAAGTAAGAATGGTGGTGTATGGAGGGGAGTGTTCTGTGTTGTGTGGTGGTTTTTTTTTTTTTTAAAGATACTTTTCTTTTTCTCTTCTCCTTAGTAACACCTAAGAAACATGAGCAGGTTATCATAAAAAACATACAGTAATAACAGATCTATGTAAGTGTATATCAGAAACGCACACAGTAACATCTCACCAGGTTACACTTCCAGTCTCCAGTAATTTGCTTCTTAGGGRGCTATTCAAGTAGTGTTTGTCTTTTTGTGGTTGGAGAATTTAAGCTGGTACCTAAACTTGCATGCTCTGAAATCATTACCTGAAAGCATGCTGTTGAGGCAGCTGGTGACTGTGAAAGCTTGCCAGCCAGCACATGAGGTGAGACTGCTGCTGAGAAGTTGTACTTTTGGCACTGCAAACCCAAAAAATCAGGATAGCCTTATAAACAAAGTAAGCACAATTATCTGCATATAAAATGAAGCACTAATACTAGTCTCTAACAACAGTTGCATTGCAGAGCTGGAAAATATATTTAAGCATTTTATTTACTGACTACAGTTGGAAAGCTAAACATCAATTTATAGTTATAGCTTAGCCTGTGTATTTTGAAGGTCTAATAAGAATATAGGCATGTTGTTAATGGAGTTTGAGCTTTACTGCTGCTATAATGATTATGGCATTGTAATTTTTTTTCTTAATGTTGATTAAATGAAGATTTTTCAACATGAAAAGAAATCAAGCTTCAGAGGCATCTTCTGAGACTGTCCTCTCAGGAATAAATCCAAGATCGTGGATGGGTCTTTGTAGGACCCTGCTGTTTGTCTCATGGGCTTGGTTTGCTTTTTCAAAGGAAACAACTGTATACATTAAGCTAATTAATATATTTTGATAAGAGCTGTATTCCCATTGGCTCCTCTGCTTTAAAGCTCTTTGTRCTAATCTGTGACAAAGTACTGTAAACATCTTTCTTTAGAACAGTTTTGTGCACTTAAAAATTTTTATGGGATTCTGTATCTTTGCTTCTGTTAAGAATAAGTTTTGCAAGAGCTAGAAAGCTTCTGTTTGGCCTCATTAAGTTTGCTGTTTGGCCTTTGCTCCTCTGTGGTTATAGGAAACCTGTCTGCAGTCTTTGGGGGATTTGTTGGCATATGTTGGGGGTGGGGGAGGAAAGAGTAAGCTGCTTTATGATCTAGGTTGATTCAAATGAGTGATGCCTATTTCTCTTTTATGAATGTGCAAAGGTGCATAAAAGTTGTATGAATATGGCAATTAGGGGGCTTTCCTTTGTAACCACTGGATTATAATTTTTCCTTAAGATTTATGCAAGTGAACGTCTCTGATGTTACTGATATAATAATGGCATATCTTAGAACAATATTTTTGTTGTAATTTTATGTAATCTTAGATATGAGTCTGAACAAAAAAACCCTTTATTATGTTGTAGCTGTACTGAGAAGGTAAACAATGATTGCATGTCATTAGATTAATATGAGATGATTTTGTAGCTCTCAGTGGTGTGGAGGCATTTTTAAGGACAGAGGAGAATGATGATATTTGCTTAACTTTAAAGATGCAGCAGCTACATGGTTGCCTGAGCATGAATGGTTTCCTGCATCTCACCTGTTCACTGCCACGGAGATCTTTGCATGTCATCGTTAGCTTTTTAGGTAGGAAATTTTGGTAACATTAGGATCTTTAAAACTTCTCAAGATCTAGGCAATACTACATTAAGAGCCATGAAAAAAATCTTTTATTAATACCATGTATTAACTTGCATCTTTTGATGGAGTATTTTGCTCATTTTAGTGTATTTCCTGTTAAACTATGCAGAAGCACTATTACAAAACCTTTTCATTTATATGTATATTGTATTATGATGCTATATAGATTAGTATTCCAATCCTGATAAGTATAATTGGCACTAAGYTGCTAAAAGTAAGTTTTTTAAAAGAGGGAAAAGTCATCACTCATTACCAAGGTAGAAATGTGGCCTTAGAAAGGTCTGTTTTCACATATGGTGCTGAATTGTGTTAGCTTTCCATACTGAAGGTAGCATTTTTAAACTTCTGCTTTGCAGTTCCTATGTAGCTGATATGTCTCAGAATGTGATTGGCATAGCTTTTTCCTGCTATGGTATTTTATGCATTTGTTTGTTTCTGGGAGTTTTTAGGCTATTTCTCTTTAGAAGAAACTTTCTGTTTAGTGATCAACAAAAGCATAGATTTTTATCTTTTTATTATGACAGTGCTGTAGAGCTTTGCTTGGACCAAAATCCTCTTGTGATAGGCATTGTATAGATACAGGGGGGAGAAAAGATCTCTATGCCAGACAGCTTACCATGTAGGTATGAGATATCAGTAGAAGATACAGGCTAATGGGGAGAATGAGTAAGCAGTATGGTAATATTGGTTAACCTAGTAGATATCTTTGGTAATGAGCTCGGTAAGGTAGCACCTTAAACGCTATGAAGTTCTGTTTTTCTCATCTAGTACRTAGGAAAGCACAGGATTTGTCTTCTGCAGGACTTGAGGCAAAAACTAACAAACGAGAAAAGCCTTTGCAGATTTTGGAGATATCAAACATCAAGAGCTACCAAATGAGAGGAGCAGAATGGGGAAAAAAAAGTACTGCACTGAAAATGAGAGAAAAAAAACCCCAACTTGTTAGATTCTGTTGTTTATTGATTAGGACTTAAAGCTGATGTTTTGGAGACAAGCTGCTTGAGAATGTGAAGGACCTCAGTGATAAGTACCAATTCCTTGGAGAAAGGAGAACCAATAAAGAGATGGAGCAAGAGGAAACTTGGGCATAAAATTCTATGTGTGTGCTCACATTTGGCTTAAACCCAGGCTAACACACAAAATGTATTCCTGAGTGATCGGGGGAAAGAAGTTATTTACCACTTTTAAGAGGCGTGGAGGAAAAATCATGGTAGGAACCTTGGAATGTTTGCTTTAGCTTTAGGTCGAAAATGTTTCAATCCCTGTATTCAGTGGGATGGGGGAGCAAAACTGGACAGATGCTAGATATTAATAATAGCAACTCAAGTATTGCTTTTTCCATCTTAGTGCAATTAAAACTGCCAATATTGTAGGTTATGTAGAGAAGCATAGACATAGAAGTAAATACTAAAGGTTCAAAGATAGAGATCTGAGTATCCCACCCCTAGCCTGATTTAAGACTGTAGAATTGTCCAGTGTTCTTTAAGTAGAACTGTGTTCTGTAGCTTGTCTCCCCATCACAGCTGGATGCTTTATATCATTTCATATTTTGGCTTGTACAAGTTCTACTTTATAAAATACTCAGCTCTATTTTAACTAGATATAGTGAAGTTATTTCTTATATGGTTGCTAGTTTTTTTCTTCCAAGAAGCATTAAGTGGCTAATACTTTTTAATGCAAGTATGAGAGCTGAAGTTTTGGATATTAAGAAAAGGTTGGATTTCTGAAACTGTTTTAGAACCTCCTTTTCACTGATTAAAATATTTCAGCACTGAGTACCTCTTTCAGTTAAGTCAATGTAAGTCCTCAATAAGTTGCTGTGTTCAATGTCTTATGATAAATACGCCGCCTTGTACTTAAATGCTTTGTTAAACTGGGACCAACACTTAATGAGCCAGATACATGTTGGATGAAAACAGCTGAAGGATATACTCACATTTGTTCTCAGTTGTTTCATGCTCAAATCGGCAATTAAAAGTTGCTGTTCTGTAGGCAATGATACTGTGCCTTTATTGCAGCCCAGTTATACCAGACTTCTTGATAGAAACATAAAGTGAAGCACAGCTAGCCTTGATTCTAAGTACTTTCAACTYCTTAGTTTCCAAAATGTTAGACTGGGTTAATGGCCTGTGAAGGCAAGCAAAAATAGCTGCACTGGTGCAGCATGTCTTAGACCTTAATTTTTTTTAAAAGTTGTTACTGGAATGTCACAAGACTCTGATATGACTAAATCTCAGACTCCTAAGTGACATTGCCCAAATTGGAAATGACAGAAATGGCACCATCAGAGGATGATACATGCACATAAAACTTTAATAATATTTCTTAAAAAATAACTTCACAAATGAACAGATTAACTTGGAATTATAGTGTAGTCCTGTTCCTTTCCAAGATTGTAATGAATAACCAATTTATTTCCTAATATTCATGCGACATTCATCCTTCMTGCAACACAAACATGATTTGTCCCGAAACAATAAAAAATCTTTATTTCAAAATAGAAAACACCTCAGAGGCTATGACACAGTAGTGTGCAGGCTGTTAGTCTCAAACTAATATTTCAAGGTCTATTTCTGTAAAACAATTGCAGAAGAACATAGATCTTGGTGCAAACCTGGCTGACCTTTGCAGTATAACTGTGACCAGACTGTATGCAGTACATTTATTCATTAAATTTAAGATCTGCAAAGTTTACTGAGCAGGAGTGGTAAGATTTGAGGAAAATCATAGTTGCAACCTCTAGGAGAGCTCTGATTCTGCATTCATTACAAGCAGTATTAGAAAGCACGGGCTGAAACCCCTTTCCCCCCC
>NW_020455988.1:1037593-1042375 GCF_003342845.1 Nothoprocta perdicaria
TATTGCTATAAGACTTTTTAGGGAGATAAACTTCAGCCCGTGTGGTATTTATAATTTGTTTTACTCTGTCTAGTAAACAGTTTGTAAGCTTGAACCCCCAAATTTCCGTGTAAAAGTCATGATGAACGTTTTTGACCAGAGAATGTAGTTTGTGGTGCATTTTGTGATAATTCGGATCAGAGGTTTTTTTYGGTAAACATGGTAACTGCAACTGAGATTCACTCAGTTTTGATTCCAGATTTTGGGAAGGCATATCTCTGGCAAATCAACTGTGACATTTTCTCCAGTCATCTAAACCTGAAATAAATTAGCACAACTTTAAGAAACTAATTTGATTCTTATAGAATTAGTAGGAAATGCTACTTRCATTTAATTGCATCAGAATTTTGTAGCCTTTAGGTGCACAATCCCATAAACTTGAGGTCCTTAACCAGGACACCTTTGAGCTTATCTATTGGTCTGTTTCTGCTCCAAACAAATATCAAAAAAGTCAAATTAAATAAGACTTCTCTTCYTCCCACCCTCCTGAGTAATTGCTGCTGGGTCTTGGCCACAGTACTGCTACTGACTGTGATTGCAGAAGGTGACTAAGCAGTTTTTTCTTAAACTCCTGATAATCAAGAGGCATTACTCCAGTGCATGTATGTTTGTACMTATTTTTCTATTGTGTGTCCATGAAGAACAGCAGTTCTGGTTGTTCTTCAGAAGTTACGTGAACTTCGGGGGTAGGTGGGCAGAATCCATTTCTGACAGTATTTTTGGGAGCAGGATGTCTRTGCTGTAAGTGGATTTCCTGTGATTCTTTTTGCCTATACTCTTAACTTTTCTACAGGTTTCAGATATGTGGAATAGATTAGTGTAGGGAGAAACAGAAGTATAATGAAAAACGGATTTCCACAGCTTAGACCATTACTGTAAACTTGGAAAAATACTGCTTCAACCTCTATCCCTGCCATGTGTGTAAGATATTTAGTGGAATTCCAGGTACTTGATGAGGTATCTTCAAGGAATGTATAAATGATGACTGCTAGTCAGTGTTTTACCATGAAAGAAGCTTGCTTAATATGTAGGGAGGAAGAGGTAGACTGCAGGCCAAAAATAGTGTTGCAATTGGAAATGTATATCCTGGAAAGATTCCTAAACTTGGAATATACAGAAAGTTGCTCTTTCTTCCCACCTATCTGAAACTRAAGTTCTCTGCAAATGCAATCTGTTTGTACCGGGAGACTTGGACCTTGGATATTTATTAGAGAGATCTTTTAAGTTCAGTAGGAAATTAGGTGAATTTTGTTTTGTCAGTAATGAGATTAAACTCTCAGTAATTTAAAAGATGCTTTAATGTCCTTGTATCAGATGCTAAAGTTGATTGCATCTAGTTAACCTTGTTGAAGACTGAACACTTTTAAAATAGGAGATTACAACGTGAGAAATGTTCTTAGTGGCTAGCTGATATAAGTTAACATTTCTGAGGAGCGGAAGTTTATCTTGAATTCAGCTATGAGACAACTTTCAATTTTATAAAACTGTAGGACACTTTCCAAAATGACAGACTACAATCCTCTGTTTATCACTATTTAGACAAATGAGGAAGTCTTAGTAGGTTACACAACTATTTTTTGCACTGTCCACCTGAAATCTAAACCAAGTGCTGCTGTGGGAGAAACGTGGTAAAGGGTACCAAAATGTTGCTTAGGTGATTTGTCTGTAAATCCCACTTACTTGACATACCTGCGTACTTGAGGTGGTGTTCCAGTGATTAACAGACTTTGAAAATATTAATTTACTATTATTAAAAATATTAATATGTTACCAAATGAAGGATGTGGATATAGGATATCTTTCAGATCAGTATGAAATCCATACAAAGTGTTCCTCCCTTAAAAATAAAGAAACAAAATGGAAAAAACAAAAACACTTGTGGGAGGTAATACTTTTATCACTTCCAACACAGATTATTATTCTGAGCAGCTCAGGTGGCCTGCTCGTTCTTAAGACTCAGTCTATTGAAGTGATACATAGTCTTTAATACCTTTTTAATGATACATCATACACTAAAATACATGCAAGTTGTCTTCATTATCATATTGTGCATTAGACATGAATTTCACTGTTTTGACTAAAGTGAATTCAGGGACTTTCCTCTTTACTTGTTGTTTTACATTTCAAAAGGATTGAATTCTGGGAAGTGAACAGTGTATCAGTAAAACTCCCAAGAGACAAGTTTTGCTGTAAAGGTGGAGACACAGAGGGGACAAACCATGCTAAATCTTTTTTATGGCATGAGTGGAGGTTATATCTGAATATTTAAGGCTCTGCATGCTCTGCTCAGAGCTTAACAAGAGGCTGTGGCTAACGCTTGTGTTTGCAAAGGAGCAGGGGAGTAAACGTGGACCTCTGATCCACTGCTGCAGTTCTAAAGGGCCTGTGACGAAATCCTGCTCCAGTGTTTGGCCCAAGTGGGAGACACAACTATCAAATCACAAGCAGTTTATGACCCACCAAATGCCAGTGAGACTGCTGTAAAGAAATTGTTGGAGTTCTGTTGTATAAATTTTTGAAGATGGTTTTAATGTATGAGATGTAACTAAAGGCTACCGAGTTATGCTTCTATGGTCGGGTCCTTCACTTTTACTTTGTAGGAATAAAATATCCCATCAACCCTGATGTTGAAATGAGTATTATCTATTTACAAAGAAGATACCTAATATAGTAATAATCAAGCATTCTGTGCTTTGCTTTTAACATTGAAGTCTACTGACTCTGCCCCTTGTTTTCGTTCTACAAGCTTTGTGGGAGTTTAGAAAGAAGGGCTACTTCTGTAGCTCTTGTGTAACCTTTTCATAGAAAAGATTTTTCCCAGCAAGTTTCTTGTTCTCATAGAAAAACTGTTAGAGAGAAAAATGGAGGCTTCAGCACTTGAAAGGAAATGGGCAGTCTTAACCATGAAGGAATGAAAGTGTTCAAGTCATCAAAGGGTACTTAAAGACAGTCTTTAAATCACCAGCAAAACAAAGTCACTGTTTGGATCTTCAGAGTTGGGGGAGTCTGAATTTCAGGTGCCACTGTTCAGTCTCAAGTGAAAAAGTAGCCCGCTTTAGGGGAAAAAAAAAAAAAAAAAAGTTTATGCTGTATATAAGTGTCCTGGATTGCATTGAATTCCTTTACTAAAGAATCATGATGCTGTTTCCATGAAAAATCAGTGTAGTTTAGAATTCAGGAATTTCTTGGTGGCTAATATATGGGTGGTATATATCTGTTGATTACAGGAACTCAGATGACTTTTATATTTTGTTATGAATAAGTTCATTTCCATCAGTTAAAAATACAGTGTTTGGAGAAATGTAGACGCCACTAGGTACATCACATCTGTCCTAACATCAGTTGAGAATGCTAAACTGGATTTTTTATGTTGGAAGGAGAAGGAGAAGGAAAAAGAAAGTGATTAAGCAAGCCAKTTTTTCTTGAGATTGTTAATGCTGAATTGTTAATGCTGAATTTTCAGGCATGATAAATCCTTAAGGTCACATTTCCACTTTCAGTAGKCTGTAAAGAACCAGAGAACTAAGATAAGTTAGGACACTTTTTTTAATCTTCTTTATTTGGCAACACTTTGTGGGGCAAATCTTGGATGGGCAAATCAACTGAATGCTGATTTTAAGAGAAGATGGACTGCAAAGTAGGTTGCGTTTTCTGTGTAAAATTAGCATATGGGGAAGCAGTTGTCTGTACCTGAGCAGTACATGAAGAGTGTTGCTGGGGCGGAGGGACTGAAGAACTCAAGGGATATTAGATTTGTTTGGAAGCCATATGGAATAAACTGTGTTTATTGCCATATTCTGAAAGTGCCATAAATTTACTGTAAGTTTATTGTGGTCGTAGGTGGACTTCTTTTGACTTGTGCTGCAGACAGAAATTTAAGACTGTTTTATGCCGATGTACGCGCTTCAAGTAACAGTCTTTCACCTTCTTTTCAGCTTTTGTATTCTAATCTTCCTCTTGTAGGAAGATGACTAATGGGGGCTTATTTTATATGGTGGAGACTTGAAAGCAATTGCTACAGAGGCAGACCACTTCATGTGGTTTTCTGGTAATGGTAAAATAGAGTATCACTTAAAGAACCAGTTGGCTTCCTGACTGCCCGACAGACCTTCTTTTTTGACTGAAGTAGAATTTCACAGAATTACACAGCAGGAAAACAAAGGAGGGGGAAGAAAGTTTAAATGGGTGAGTGACAATACTCAGATCTGAGTGTTAAGTCATTTTTTCTTTTCAAGGTCTGAGTTTTTCTTCTCAGGTTCTATTTCTATTATGTTCTATTATGTTTGTGGGCACAAGCAAAACAGCAGCGTCCTTGTCATTTAAAATACTTTATTAAACCGAATAAGCTGGTGCCCTTTGATGCACCCGTTCAGACATCTGTTGTGTCTTCCTTGAGTGTGTGCCATGCAAAGTGTTTTCGAAAAGAGCTAGATCCATGACCCTTCATAGTTTTCTTGGCATTAAACAAACTTGTGGCCATCTTGGGAAGTCCTTGAGGAAGACTTCCCTGGTTTGTATGCAGAGCTGCCCTTCTTGGAGTTTGCCACCGTGTTATGTGAACTGGAGCAATTTGTGCCAACAGGGAACAGGGGGAACCCTCATTGATAGTTACAGTATTTGTCATGCATCACAAATCAGTCATCATTTGGAGACTGGATGCTGTTATGCTAGGTGTTGTGCAAACCATGAGAGAACATGGTCCTTTTTCTAAAGAATTATGTTCCAGGTAAAAGTATAAATGGA
>NW_020455988.1:1042550-1112660 GCF_003342845.1 Nothoprocta perdicaria
TAAGGACAATGATAGGCACACAGAAATGGGAAAATGGAGGAACTCTAGAAGTGGAAATGAGGGGAGGAGGAGGATTAAATAAAGACCTGTGGCAAGATTGGGTGGAGGAAAGAAAAGGCTGTAAACAGCGGGAAAGGGTATAACTACAGAAAAAAAGCAGTATGTGTTTGTGGTAGTTTTGCACACAGCTTATTGCGTATGTAATCCTCTAGTTGAGGAGCATTGGGAACAGCTTGTGYTCATTCTTCACAAATCAAGCTACTTTGAGATGGCTAAATGAGGCTGTGCACCCTTGGCTAAGCTGCATTGGATTAAATTCGCCTGCATTGACAGCTTTATCTGTGAACAGTGCGCAGTTGAAGGAATTTACTGTTCTGAAATATAGTTTGGCTTTGTGTGATTATTTCAAGATGCAGGACTGACCTGGATGCTGAGGTGTGACAGAATTGTTAGTGGTAGTCAGATTAGCGTGAATATTGACATTTTATTTCACAAGGCTTAGAAAGAAAATAGAAGGAAATATGTTAATTGCCAAGGACTTATAATTAATGACATACAGACAAAAAAATACAGTTTCTTGAAGGAAGACTTTTAATATACGTAGGTTTTAGAAAAATTTCTGGTATGGTAATCATGTATTTATGTAGCTTGTTCATAACAGTTGTTTTGTGTTCTCCTAACTATGTCTCTATACTTTGGTGTGAGGGGAAAACAATCACACGTGATAAACGAAATCCATGGGACCATGTCATCTTTCATGTCTATTTCATGCATCTTCTTGTGCAACATTATTTTTTTTGATTTGTTTCAACCATATACCACTTATAAGTGGGCACCCGTGTCTGTGGGAAAAGTAGAGCATTACACATTCTAAAAACTTAGCTAGAAACAAGGACAAAAACTTACAATCAGTCCTAGAGGGATTTTGCTTGAATTCCCTTTGGGCTGTATGCATGACACTCTTCCTTGGCTGTTTGTATAGAGGGAAAGTTGCCTGATGGGATTCACAAGAAGTGTTTGCAAAAATGGAGAGTATCCCGCTTGAGTGTTCTGGAGCAGAGCTGCCACTTGCAAATGTGATGTGCCCAAGAAGAAAAGCAAGATTGCTGCTAGTATTCCAGATGGAGAGCTTGTTGTCTTTGTGCATTAGTGTCTGTCTGCAGGGTGGAAATAGCTCGAAGGACATGCAAGGATGGAAAGAAGTAAATACTTCTTTACATCATGACACATTTTATGTGAAACATCTTATTTTGAGTTCAAGTGTCATGGAAACATAGCACAATAGTTGCGATAAAGAAGCCTTATGAACACAACAGGAATTTGAGCAGGTAAATTAAAGATATTGAAGTGTATGTTTGRGGCGGGTGAGGTTGGGTTTACTGGAGTTGCACTAACTCTGCTTCAGCAATAATTTCAAAATCTCTCCTGTGCTGTAAATTAGAAACTATTCTAATTAAGACCATCTGGAAGCTGAAAGAGTTACTAGAGGTCACTGAAGAACACCACGGTGCAAAGAATATATTTAGCTGCTTATTTTTCTGGGAAAGAAACTCTCTCCACAAAGCACTATGCTGAATAGAATGAAATCATTAAAGGTTACTTTGCAGGCACATTTTTTTCATGTTGCACAGCCTAAAAAAAAGAAAAAGAGGAACAGACATTCTGACTTAAATGCAATATTCTGCACACAGTGATGTGCCCTGGCTTGTGAATAGTGGGAATTTCGATTTCATCTTYAGCTGAACAGTATGTAGAGGGCAAGGCAGATGGCTGGAGGTATTTTAAACACCTGCACTTTAAAAAGTATAAAACTCAAACGAGTGGTAAGTTCAATTTGAACCCAAGCTAGAGTGTGTGTTTCTTTTGGGGAGTAGGTGGGAGGGAGTGCTTGTTTCAGGGTGGGAAGATAAATCTGGCATTTCATTCAACATGAAATGATTGTCTAGATGCAAACTACTTCATTTTGGACCCTTTTCATGGAGAAGTGAATGAAAAAGAAGACTTTAAACTGCTGAAGAAGTATCTCCTTTCATCTAATAACCTGGGCTATATAGTAGGTACCCTGGATATGTTAGATGAACCCCGATTCCCCACATACCCACAGTGCTCTGTCAGCTGTCGGGTAAAGCAGAAAGAGTTCTAGTCTCTGAAGGTGATTTTGTGACACTATCTCTTAGTTTGTTTTTCTTCAGATGAAATTAGTCAGTGAATTTGACTTCTCTTCATTGATTGTTTCAAGATGGCTGAAACTGCATGTTTACTGAGGAAAACCCTGCCAGCTTGAGCCAGATGACCTCATCTTGGTTGCAGATGCAGTATAAGAGAGAAGAGCTCTATGAAATAGCCACTGCTTCAGAAGATCAGGCCCCATAATACTGCCATGCTGTTAGAGGGAATTGGATTGATCAGGCTTTTATCTGAATTTCTCACACTTCTCTAGTGTAGCATTTGGAATCTGTAGCACTGAGCGCAATGTGCTGTTGAGAGCTGATTTTCTTCACTTAGATTCAGTAGTTTGCTTATCCTGCTCCAAAGGAGAGCCTCACTCAGAAACTTGATCCTTGTTAATTAGAACAGGATGCATTTCAAATCCTGTGGATGTGAAGGATGATAGTGTTCCTCTGTTCCATGTTGGCTTAATACTGGAAAATTTATTTTAACGTTATTACTAATAGCATGCTGAGTTTGCATATGTATTCCACAGGGTTGTGTGTCTGGACAAACATGCACGCGTGACTTGAATTTTTATTCCCCTTTTATACAGAATCATCAGCTAAGAGGAACTGAGATACTTTCTTCAGGATCAGTGGCACTATGCTGATTTAAATGATCTGAGATTTTATCTTTGAAATCATTATCTCTTTAGTTCATATATCCCAGTGTTAAATGTAAACTTATCTGATTAATACTGACTCAAAATTTGCAGTGTACTTGGACATTTGCAGGGGTAAGTTGGGTTGATGGGTACAAAGTTAGAACTGATGTACAGATACATTTATAAAAAACATACAGCATGTATGTGAATCTTTGGAGCAACATAGAAAAGATGAGCCTTTCTGTGAAGGAGGGAGAGAGAGAGAAAGACAGAGGCAGCAACTCTTCAGAACACCTTCTGAATACTTTGTTTAAAGTATGAACCCAGCCAGCTACATTTGTGATGTAATGCCCAGCACTCTGAAGAGCATATATGTTTTTTCTTCATGCATTCGAAAACAATTTACAGACTTTCAAAACCTGTAATATAGTCTAGAGTATGTTCCTCATTAAATCAACGAGAGTCCAAGTTAACTGCACTGACACATCTCTGAGCGGAGGGGGAATCTTTGAACTTTTCCTCTGGAGTGTTAGTACCATCATCCCTATTAAGAAAGCGAACAGATACAAATGTCACAGTTGTCAAGAGAATGCCTTCTTCCCCCACTCACAAAAAAAAAAAAAAAAAAAAGTGAGCACTAGAAAAAGCCCATAATTGTCATAGTGGGAAATAGAATTACCACTTATTTTTCAAAGGGATGAGGGTAGCTGTAGTTCTGTAGTAGTGCACGGCTGTATTCCTGTATGGAAAGTTAAGTTTTTTGTGTGCTTAGCATTTGGTATCTGAATATTTTAAGGAAATATATTATCACTGCTCTCTATAACACATGTATTTAAATATGTGTAGGGTGCTCCTGCTTTCAGGAATAGAACCTTGCTGAAATAGATGCAAGATAGAAGAGGTGAGTGTAGAAACGTAAAACTAGATATTTTAATCAATGGTGTAATCTTCTATAGAGACATGAATTTGGGTTCACCCAGACCTTCAGAGAAGGAGTCCAAAGAGAAGGAAAGGGGGTGTTCCTGATACCCAAAGCCYGCTTGTGCTTTACATGGTGACCTTTTCCAGGAACAGTTTATCCATACATAAAGGAATGCAATGCTGACAAGTTTAATAAAGCTTGGCTTAGCTGCTTTAAAAGAGGTGATGGAGGGGTGGAGGGAAATATGATTCAAAGACTACTTTTTCTTAACAAATAATTTAGAAAATCTATTCCTTATGCTTTGTTTTCTGTCTGCCACTGGGTATAGCTTAAAGGCTGTTGTTCCTCCAGCCCCCTTATATTATTTAGTTTGAATGTATAACATGCATGCAATAAATTTTCTGTTGCAATGAATTCTGTCTGTCACAGCCCTGCAGACACTCATGTGGTGTGTGCTCCTGAAGGCAGCTCCATTAAATTTAATAAATCAGTTCCTCTGCTATGCCTAAGATTTACACAAACTCCATCAGACACGTATGGGGAATGATAGCTGAAAGTTCCCTTCCTTTCATGATCAGGTTTGGTTGGTCAGTATCATGTTACAGCAGGTTTTCTTATCTCATGCACTGAATGCATTTTTATCTAATATTTTACATCTGCTCAGAAAACTGAATTCCCCTTCTAAGCACAATGTTAGTGTTTTTGAAGAAAAAAATGCAGCACACAATAGAAGTTTACTACAGAGCTGATGTTCCATAAAAGTTGGACTTAGATGCAGTGAAGTATTTAATGGAGATATTGTTGAATTCTTTAATCTTACTGAACTATTTAAAGTGTTTCATTTAGTTGTGTTCAGTGCTACTAATAATTCAAGATGAATTCTGCAGTTTGCAATTTGGAATGAAGTAAAACATTTTTGGAATGAAGTAAAATGATTTTGGAAAAATATTCTGATGTTTTATGTGAGCATGTATATCTATGCTTGTTTTTGTTTTCATTGTTCCTAATATGAAAAGGAAAAATATAATTGAACTCGCACATTGTAATTATCAAGAAGAAATATAAGAATGTGAGTGTAGATTTTTAACATAACTACACATCTAATGGAAAGCTGTTTGTGGTAAGATATCTTAATTGATGCGGCTCAGATAGTGATATTGTGCTSCTCTGTCCAGTCAGATAAATTCTGCTTTGTTTGCTAGGAAAATAATATATTATTTTGGAGAACATGTGTTAATTATCATTAATTTAAAAGAGTTGGGGCTGGCCAGTATCACAACAGAACACAACCATAGCATGGATTTTATCTGGACTCCTTTTCCTGCTGTATTTGCATCTTCTTTTCTATGCCAGAAATATATCCTGATAGAGGATAGTACGGTGAGATGATCCTCTGGGGGTCAATAAAAGGGGCATTTGCCTTATATTGTGACTGATGGAGCATAAGAGAAAGGTCATCAAGGATGATGTGCAGCAGCAACTGTCGTGTTGAATCTGTTTGGGACAAAGTAAGGAAATAATATTCTCCCTGATTTTTAGTGGAGATTGAATTTATTYAGTGTATTTATAGGTAGTGTGGCTGCAGTGGTGATTATGATGATTAGTTAGTCAAAAATAATCTTAAATATCTGAAGTCTGAATTGCAGTGGACTTCAGAGTACTTTATAAAATATGTAAGCATCGCTTCACTTATCACTGAAAGAAGATGGCCTAGTAATTGATATTAGGGAATTATATAGGATATAAGCATATATGGTGCCAGACCTGATATGAGCCTTCTCAGTGTTATGGGTAACACTGAGTCTCATGGTGGTAGTAGACTGGACTCTGTATAAGGTGTGGAAACTGGCGGGGGAAGTGAGATGAGCTCCCTGCAGGTGAAATCCTTGAAAAGACAGAGGAATTTGCAAAGGCTTGGGGTAGTAAAGAAAATTTAGGCTTGGGAAGTGGGACCTATATGTGGGACAAGCATATGGGCAGTAGTGAAGAGGGGTGGGATTATGAGGATGAACTTGGGTCCCTCCCTTCAGCCTGCCTCCCCCTGCTCTTGCTGCCCTGTCTCTCCATTGCCCTGTTCCAGTGAGAGAGGCCCAAATGCCCTGTTATCCCAGGAGCACTGGTTTGTCTCCTCTCTGTCTGCTTCATAGAAGGCACCTATCTCTTGATAGCAGTCTCTTGAGGCTGCTGGGGAAGGGAAGGCTTGTGGGGAGAAAGGCGACAGCCCTGGTAGACTTCTGTGCTTGCAGGAACAGGAGGGCAGTGGGCGAAAGGGAAGAGTCAGAAGCAGGAAGTCAGAAGAATGCCCTGTCTAGGTAGGGGAGTTTTCCTAGCATTGCTGTGATGAGCCATAGTTACTCYTGCAGTACTTCCCTTTGCATGTTGTCTGCATCCTTGGCAGGAGCAGAAATCAGTCTCACTGCGCGCACACCCTTATCTCTGGCTTTTAAATCCAAATATCTAATTTGAAGAACACCCATTAAACACAAAATGAGAGCTGAGAGTAGRGCAGTGACAAAGTGGATGTAGGTCTGATCTCAGGGAGTGGGACGAGAGGATCTGCTGAAGCCTCATGGGGGAACGTGAGCCTGTGGCTTGTGTGTGCCTCTCRGCACAGGCCTCCCTTAGCTGTTAGCAAACCCATGACGCCGGTAGCAACTAGGAAGTGGAAGGCACGGCTGGCTACGTTTGGATGGGCCACATCCTCTATCATGCCATCCATCCGCAACTTCCTCTTTCTTTCTTGAGACTGTAATTAGCACTTTTTATAACTTTGAAATATTAGAAGAGAATCTTGWTGGGTAGTAATGTAGATGCTTGAACTTTTTAAAGAACATTCTTCTTGCATAGTGGTGGTGCCAGCTGCTGCTTTGGCTCTGTCTGGTCMAGGCTCTTTTCTCTTGAAGATTTTAGACATGGATACACACTGTAACCATGACATCAAGGCTATTTTAAGTGCAGGCAGCAGTAGAATAAGCAGCTGAATTAATAATTTGTGGTGATTTGTAATAAGCAAAAATTTTATGGCTTGTTCTACCCATAGACCCTATGGAACAGGATAATGAACACGTTAAAAAATAAAATTCTGCAATAATTAATACTTTATGGCTACTGACTCTTACATTTAAATTCATTCCAAATGTTGGCAATTAAGAATATTGGCCATACCGTGTTTTCATGAAGTACGTAATTTTCCAAACTTGACTTTCAGTTTGTCAACTTAACATTTCTTCCTAGTCTAACTTGAATGCCTGCCACTTGGATTCATGATATGCAGTACAGCATTGTCTTCAGTGTGATGTTCTGGATGCAGGTAATATAGAAAGACATTCCTTATTAATAATATATTGCATGCTTAAAAATAACTGGATATCACAGTCATTTTGCACTGATTTCATTATGAATGCTGGTTCTGCTTCTTAATTATTCTGAATTATGAATACTGGTTCTGAATTCTGGTTTTTGCAGTACATCAAGCAGAAGACTGTTCCAAAACAAATTATAATGTGAGGATATATTGGTGTGGGAGGTGCAAAAGTAGGTGTTCTGTAGCAGCTGAACTCGTGTAGTGTTGATACGACACTGTCAAGTGTAATGCTATGGCAGCATAACGATGCATTGATGCTGTGCTGTGTTGCGTCAGAGTCTTTGGAGTACTCTGTGGAAATGAGTCAGTCGTAGRATACCAAAATCCCTTAGTCCAATTCCTATGGAGCCTGTGAAAATTCTCCTGTGGAATAGAGTATATTTTAACAATAGACAGTTTTATGCCTAGAAAAAGGACCTCCTATAGGTGTTACTGGACTTCGCTGCCAGTAAGCAGCTACTTTTATGACTATGGGTCTATGATTACCCAGATGGTAATATGATTATTACCTATATGATTACCTTGTATGGGGTAATAATGACTGATTACTACCCACATAATGATATATATTTGTGTAGTGGTTGAAGAACAAAGATCCCAAGTTCCCAAGATAGTGGAACTACATAATTTAATATTTCTGACAGTTGTTAATTCAAAAAAATCCATCTCAACTTTCACTTGTGGAATGGAATCGTTTTACTCAGTTACTGCTCTTCACGTGTGTAAATATCGGGGTAGTGGTGTCAGATCCAGTGTGTGCGAGGTACTTGATGCATAAATCGTGATCTTTAAAAAAGCTTTTAAATGCATTGTTTGAAGGAAGTGATAATGTTTTTCTTTTATGGAAATCTGTGTTGATAAGGAATCTATAATTCTTGAGCTTTTAAGAATAGCAGTCAGGCAAGATATTCAATTCAAAAGTTACATACATGAAATTTGGTAGTTCACTTAATATTTCTTCTTATCTTTGTGGTATAAAGAGTCCAAAGAGGAGATTAGAAGAAAATACCCTCTGCAATACCTGCTCTGTGCAGTAGAGGGTGGTTTCTCTGATGGTGGCTTTTTCTAATGCTGGCTAATAACACTTTAGTCAGTTCTGTGGAGAAAAAAAAAAAGAAACTGATTACAGCTTAAATATAGAGAGAGCCTTTTGAAACATGTAGAATCCATAAAATCGGAAAATGAAAATCAAGTATTCTCTTATGGAAATTTGCACCTACTTTATAGACAAAAATAACCTTATCTAATATACATACGTTTCTTAGGGAGTACTGCACTTATTGTGATAGCATTTTTTTCCTATAACCTGGGTGGGGAGTGAAGAAGCTTCTATTTTTTTGCCTGTGATACTATCAGTTATTTGGTCCCCAAACAAAAYTTTTGTAGCATTTTTCCATAAATGACAGGAAAATTGATGTAATTTAGTATGCCAAATGTGTTGTGAATATCTTAATCGCTGAGGTCTTACAATAGAGTGGAATATGAAATAGGATTTTAAATGATATTTAAGAATTATTMAAGATCAAAATACAGAAAGTAGTAGATGCTGTGTTTTTCTTCTACTTGGGTGACAGTGTATATTGTTGACTCATTGTATGACTCCAGTTGAACATTTAAGAGATCACAAAAACAAAAATAAGCAAAGTTTTGAAAGTTATGTGGTACGAAAGTTGTTGTGCTGGATAATACTGGCACCAGAATGTGGGTCAAATTATTTATCTTTTCCCCTGCAGTCTTTTAAAACTTAATARATTTTTAGGTCTTGCTTAGACGTTGCTGTTTTAAGGAGAAATAAAACAGTTTGAGATGTTCTATTTTCTTGTATAATTCTTTTTTTCTTTTCTTGAAACAACACCATTTGAGAATTGCTTTGTTTTCATTTCTAAATGCATCTAAATTACTTTTTTTTTTCCTCTTGAACGGAACACTTATATAAAAGAAAAAAAATAGTAATTAAAAATGGACCTTATCCTGTGATTCAGAGGATTTTCAACCAGTTCATGTGCTTAGGCTCAAAGGATTTTGTAAAAGATATGCTCTATCTGCAGTATAAATTAGGGGCTAGTTGAAAGCATCACTTTGGTAAATTCACAAAGTCAAATTAGGTGGATAATTGTAATGCTTTCCTCCAATTTGAAATATTTGAATCTGTCAGTACTAGTGGACTGTTTGTGAGGCAGTTCAGAGTTCTTGGAAAAAGTTCTCTCGGTGCCGAGTAAGCCCCGCTAGCAGCCACAGAGCTAAGTCCTGGGACAGAGCTCCCACTGGCGTCTCAATTAGGGCCTGGATAAGAACTTGCTTTCTGGAATAAGACCCAACAAAGTGTGAGTTGTGCTGCATATATTCATTTGCAGTGTGGGGTTAGGCAGGAGGTCAAAGGATGACTGCCATTCACATAAACATGAGTGTGAAGTAAAAGAATTAATTTTGGTTAACTGTGCACAAAGAAATCCATAGAATTCTTAATCCCTGCAAGCCAGTCATTGTTTTTTGCTCTTGTAATAGCGTGAAATATTTTTAGCTAACAAAGCTTTTGAAATGATATGTTTCTCTCAAACACTTTTTTCAGTACTTTTGAGTCACRTTTTCGTTAAGTCTTCAGTTTTGCTTTGTTAACCTCAAGTGTCAGACTTCCAGAGTGTCCAATGATAAGGTGCCARGTGGAGGACATCTTGAGAATTAATTTTATTTACTTAAATAGTTGAGCAGAAGCTATTAAAGCACTGGGGACTTTTTGAAATCTTTTTCACTTYCAAAACCTGCTGCAGTCAATGTATGATTTGAACTTGTACTGGGAATCTTCTCATAACCTAGTATAAAACAAAACAGGCCTTACCAAGTTCAGCTATATGACTGACTTCTGCTTCTCTGTCATGTTTTAGTGCTTAGAAATACTTGTTTGGAAATGTGTAGTAAGCTGTTATCTTAGTTGAGGAAACTCATTTCACAAGGAAGTAGTGTGTAGGTGTGTAATTCTACCTCGAGGACAGCATTATTTCTTCATATTTAACTTGCTGTACTTAGCTGTTTCACATGTCACAATGATGCCCTGTCACATACAGTTGGTTATACTGAAACCTGATGCRGTTGGGCCAATCAAGCGTTGCAACAAGTTAGCGTTAAAGAATATTGTGGACTTGCCCTGCAAAGGGAAAAATGGGTTCCATCTGCCCAAATTAAATTTTGATATAGATCTCATTTTCTGAAATGTAAACCATGCTTTTGAAAGAAGTGCTTGGAAAATACCTTTGGTTTTAGTATATGGATTTAGAAATCAGTTGGAGAACACTTCAGGCTCCATCTGTTGTCCTTCCTCAGGAAAAAAAAAATCATTCAATTGACCAGTGTATTTCAGCCTAAATACATACAGTATACTTGTTTTGCCACACATGGCACTTAATATACCTGTTTGAGGGCTATTAAACTCAATTTTGATGCATTGGCAGAGTTGACTGAGTTTTGTTTAACGTGATTAAAATTCTGTGGTCAGCTTTTTTTCTGCATTCCACAAGGGAAGGGGGAAAAAAAAAGCCAGCGTGTGCTCTGTGAATAGCCTTTGTAGGCAATCTGTTTGTCTCCTGAATTGCTTTGGTTTTTAATAGATCTCTTCTGTATGGCCATTTCTGAATATCTCTTAAGTATGAGTTAAACTACTAATATAAGTACCTAGAGTCATCTGGAGGCCTGTTCAGTCTCAAGGAGCCTTCAGATTCAAACAAGGGTCTTCTGAAGAGCAAATCAGCTGATGGTTAAGGCGAAAAGTAATGAGGCAAATAAAAGCAAGAATAGTTCACATAACTGATGTCATGCTATAGAACATCCCAAGCTATGCTACATGTCATAATGCATTTGCATTTTTTCGTATAAACACAAAATGAGTGCTCCAAAGGCCAAATTTGCAAAGGTAATTGGGTGCTTAAAGGTAAGGACAGAAATTTCCCGAGACTCAAAAATAATGGTTGGGGCAGTATACTCCTGTTCGTAATTTGAGACACATCTATTAGTATCTCTAGATAGTGAAATAATTTAGAATTCTGCTGTGGAATATTTGACAGGCAAAATGATCTTCCATTTTCTGTGAGGCCTGTTAACCCCCTTTGCCTTTTACAGGCAATACATCAGTGTAATAAGAGGTGAGAAGAGGGTAGAAGCTGAGGAATCAGTGTTACTGAGGTTGTGTGAACACTGAGCAATTCATTTGACGCGTTTGGTGCTTGTTTATGTTGGTATGATGCTTGGGATGAAAAACTGTGACTGCTTAATGTTTCAAACATGACTGAATTCTTGATCTCTGATGTTCTTAGTGTTTATGTTCACAGCTACTGTATAGAGTAGCTGTTCTAGGTGTCTTGTCTCACACAGCCTCCTCTCCAATACCAGCAGCATTTAAGAAGCTTTTACCAGCTATTTGCTTGGAAGGCAAGCAATAACTGGCTGCCATTCTTGGAGTAGCACCCTATTCCCCCAAAAGGTGGTAGGCAGCTTCCAGTCCGTTTGTTCCCTAGATGCTTTTTATGGGCTGGATTCTTCCTATTGAAGAGAAGGAATTCTTGAAAGGATGTAGGAAGGAACAAATATGACAGTGTTTCCTATCCCAAGCCCTGCCAGTAACGTATCGYCCCCCTGCCCTTCCCCCCMAAAAAAMCAAAACGAAGTCAAGTAACAGCTTGTATTAAGATAGGAAAACTATGATTTTGTTTGACTCTTTTCCCTCTGCCTCCCAAACTCGGTCTTCCTGTTTGTACTCCCTATATGCCTGTTTCTGAAAATCACTAAAAAAGCAAGGCTTTGCTGCACTGAGTTGTGTACTGTTGGGGAAAAATTAATGGCTTGAATAGCTAATGCAGCCTGTGGCATGGTGCAATTTCTGCTGAGTTAACATTTGTTTACATACTTGCCCTACATTTGTGTCCTGTCGGTGTGAAGAGTTCTCATTTGAATATAAATTGCTTTACATATACAAAAGTCCTGTTGACTAAAGCGCTATAGGTAGACAAAACTATTTTTTAACTTTGTATGACTTACGATTTGGCTTTGGATTTAACTGCCWTTATTACTGGATGTTAAGTCTGTTTTTATGCTGGTGACTTAGAGTAATTCTGCAGAAGTGTAATAGTACTGATGGAAAACTGTGTTTTAGGGGTGCCAATTGAATGATACATGCTGAATATAATGACTAGGAAAGTAGTTTAGCTATTTAGGATGAATGTCTTAAAGGAACCAATATATGTATTGGTATTGATATTGATAACTGTTGCTTAGCGGTCCATTGCAGTATCTTTTTGGCAGGGGCTGGATCATTACTGCATTTTCAGAGCCCTGTAAATTCTTTTTCTTACAGCTATAGTTAACCGTAATAGCAAGTATCATATAAAATTTAATAATGGAAACTCTCTCTGCAAAGATGATATCTTAATGAGATGAGAAAAAAAATTCTGTGGCAACCTAGCTTCAGAACATACCTCTCTGGAAGTGAGGATTTTAATGGTGCTTTGAAAAGGTGCAGTTAGGGAAATAGAGCTTTCATTATTAAGGACTTTGCATATGGAAATTGCATTTTTTAACCATTTCTTATAACTCCATGCTGTAAAAAGACAGTTGACCTATCAGTTCATTATTTTTGTTAGCAAGTCTTAAGGGAAGACTAAAATCATGAATGCAACTGAAGTTTATCAGCCCCCAAAGCATGTTTAAAATATTTCATCAGTATGTTACAATTGTAGTCCCACGATGCTTAGTTATGTCTTCGAGCAAGCTATTCTGATTTCTCCCTGGGAGAGAGTCTAGGCAGAAGAAAGAAGTAATATATTTTTTAATCAATCTAGGGAAATTATATATAATTTAAAATAAATCTTAGGATTGCCTAAWAAAAAAAAAGCAAAAAAAAMCCCAAATCTTTTTTTCCTCCTAAACCAATAATATAATAACAAACAAAAAAAGGTCAGCTCCTGCTTTGGACAATGAAGAATTCTCTCTTGTGCATCAGTTAGGATCAAAGCAGGTCTAATAAGAGAGGAAGCTGTTCTTCCTTTAACAGTGTAACTCTGCTGTGAATGTACTTATATATCATTGCTTTTCTGTTGGCTTACTGGCCATGCCCAAGTCGCTAATCTTCCTCTGTTAACTGTAATCCTTGTAATCTGTAAAGATGGTCAAATATCTGTTCATTTCTTAATGCAGATAAAAAGTGTAAGATGTAGGAGGACATAGAAACTACCTCTTCAAGATGAACTCACGTTGAAAAGGATGACTGGCTCAGATAAAATGCTGTTGTAGAGCAGCATAACGAAGTTTGATCAATACTATAGTTACTCTACTAAGACAGTTGTTATGGAGCTCAGCTGCTGGGGTCTCATTCTTGAAACAGAAATACTGTCAAGTAGAACTAGACTCATCAGTAGAAGGAATGGACATCACATGTATGGAAAGCTCTTACCCAGTGAACGTACTTGTTTATTGAAATATCTTAGAGGAAAATTTTCATGGAATATAGCTTGAAAGAGTTAACTAGTCAGAGTCTGTTTACTTAAGCAGCACAGCATGGACTATCTCAAATTGAAGTTGTAGCTACACAGTGAAGAGCTCAAGTCTAGTGAGGCTCACTTTGGGTCTGTTCYTATATGGCTGTACAGTATTGCAGAGCAAATCATATGGGCATCTCATCTCTTTCCTTCACTAATAATTATTTCAATCTRTAACAGTTGTTAAAGAAGTGTAACTATAATTCTAGTCACTTGAATGACTCATGAATACTTCCTTTAATAGTGTTCAATGCTGAAAGACTCCAGGGCAGCTCTGGGAGTTAGGAAAATGAAGATGGCATTTGGCAGTCAGGCTGATGAAGAAAACATGGACTTTGTATGGAAAATAAGTAACACCAAACCAGCAGGTCTCTAATGCCTTTTCCTGAGGAGAATATAGTGAATATAGCTCATTCCATGATCCCAGTTTGATGCCTTAAGTAGCCACAAAATTCCAGCGTGTCCTAACATGATCAACAGGAACATCAGTCTACTCTGATTTGTGCATACATAAGTGAACTAGTAGGGATTTCTGGATAAATAGCTCTGAATATACCTTGGGCAAAGTTGTGCCAGTGTGCTGCTTTCCAATTTTCTTTTTTCTTTGAAATTTTTACTGAGATTTTTCCATTACTGTTCAGCAGCAACTAATCATGAAAAAGAGGACAAGAACGTCTTAACATCACRGGCATTCTAGAGTTTTAAAATGTGGCTTAATAAAAATTTGACTGAATAAAAATTCATTCCTAATAAAGTAAGATGAATAAGACTTCAAAAATGATTTTTAAAAAATGCATTAATAAATGGGTAGTGTCTCAATCTTTGAGCTATACGGTGCTTTTTATCTTCAAATTGGAACAAATGGATGGAGATATATATACCCACATAGTACTATACATAGTACATTTATGTTTAGTACCTGGGAAACTGAGAAGACAACAGTGTGGTTTTGGTTGACAGCACCTACAATAAACTTCTAAGACTACAGTAGGGTGAACACCTATAAGAAAAAATGAGCGGGATGGTCTGTTCAGTAGTAACACCTTGCATGTCCCTTCTGCTCTTCATGCAGATACCAATATTTACATCTCTATCCATGCTCTGTGGCTGTGCCAAGATTTTAAGCCCTGTTCCCCTCCCTGCTAGCCCTTCCTCGCAGCTAACTGACTACCCGATATCTGCTTTGACTTGGTAGTATCTTGTATATGCAGGGTGACATACAGGGGCAACTGGCTGCTCATTGCTAACCTCAGTGTTTGGCAGCTTCCGAAATGGGCACGGAGCATACTGAAACACTTGGCACTTCACCCAAAAGTAATGAAGTCTTTCACTTAGCCCGCTGTGAGAGTAAACAGGATGTTAGCCAGCACTGCTTTGGTGTCAGATATCAGATTAAGGAAAAAACATGGTAATTTATAGACTGAACTATTTTTAATCATTCACCTTTTTATTTATATTTTCAATATATTTGAAGATTTTCTTCCTAATTAAGGTGTAAATTATAGAGTCTGTATGGGACTACAAAACAATAATTATAACATCTGTAATATAAAGTTAACTTCTTGTTCTCCTGGCCAGGTTGAGCTGATGGTAAGCATAGTCCTTGGCAATATACATACTGTGGCTTCAGCATTCTTGTGTGGTCTGATTCTCAATGTCTACCTCTGTAGACCCTCACTAAAAATGAATTATGAAATATTTGTATGTATTTAAAATGATGCAGAACAATATGAGTTTATCAACTAATGAAGTAACAGTACTGAGAGGATGATAATATACAGTTGATGATACTTGAGTAATATAGCTTACTGGTTGAGGAAGGAAGGTGTAATTATCCTAATGGGGACTCATAATTGTCTATTAAGGACCCAGAGATAATCAGTTTAGCTGTAGAAGTTGGGGTTAGTTCTGGAAGCATAAGTGACAAAATACCCAGAGGAGAGGAGAAAAGTTTTACAAAGAAGTGTGGTATAAAGTATGAACTATATATTCTTGGAAGAGGTTTATCTGATACTTTCATGAACAAATGTAACACAAAAAGCAGACCTGTGGGGGCCTGTATCTGTGGGGGCCTGTATCTGTGGGGCGGGGTAAGGAATTATCCAATATGAATAAAATCAGAGCACCTTACAGAAGAACTGAATGATTTTGAGGACTATCATAACGGAAACCATAAAACCATATAGTTCAAAGCAAAAAATCATGTATTTGGAGGAGAAAAATAGATGTTATAGTAGGGTCAGAGGCAGGAGAAGGGATCCATAGAGCAGAAGAAAGACCTTTTATTCACTCCCTTAGTGACGGAGCTGTTGATGTAGTGAGTCTATGTTTAAACAAACAAAACATGCCTCAAATGAAATCATGTCGGTTACTAGGAGACAGCATTGAAGTCATTGTGCAAGGTATTAGTTAAGCCTTATCTGGAGTACTGCACCACTCATGTTCATAACAGTGAATTCCTGCTGGAGCAGAGCTAGACAAATTGTGCAAGGCCTGGGGATCTCATGTTCTGGAAGTAGTCTAAAGAAGCTGCTATTTTTGGTTTTGCAAACTGAAGATGAAGAAAGATGCTTCCTGCCTATAAAATAGAGCAGGACTAATCCTTAGGGAAGAAAAATGTATTTAAGTTAAAGAACTGTGGAACAAATAAGTTTGAACTGTCTGCAGATGTATGAGCAAATAGGAGTCCATCCATTCAAACCATGGTATTGTGTGTTTTCCTTCAAGAATGAGAAAAACAGATTAGTTAGACTAGGTAGTTAGGTAAGTTTAAGAAGATTCCTTGGAGACTTAGGAGACTGGATTTATTTGTTGAAAAGACATACTGAGGCAGAGGAGGCTCTTCCATTTCTTACAGGCTCTTTCCTGTATTCCTCTTGTGAAAAATCAAGTCTCTCTGTGAGCAAGAGTGACTTGATTTCAATCAAGAATCTAAACGGATAAATCCTAGATCATCTCTGTCTATTACCAGGATCATCTCTCCGATAAACAAAGCAAGCAAACAAAAACCTCTTGGGTTTCCATCCATTTACAGTGTTACATACTTTCTTCAGCAGTGGTTTTTGCACAGTGTCTACTTTTACGTGGCCTGCAGCCAAATCTGTGCTTTTGTCATCTGGCAAAGCCAGGGGAGTCGCGCAGCTGAGAAGTTTCCAGGAAAAGGCTGCTTTCTGTATAGTATGTTGGCACTTCAGTAGGTGGCACTCCTCACCCCGAGCACAYAGTAAGCCAACAGGAAATGAGAACAAGTCTATTGAAGGAGGTACAAAACTGAGGTCTTGAATGAAATGCTCTTTCCTCCTTTCAAAAATAAGGAGGCTACTATTTTACCTGTGCCTTCAGTTAACTTCTGTTTTTGGAAGTTGCATTTCATATCCCCAAATTTCTCCCACAGTATTGCTACTCATTTTGAAGAGAAACTTGAATCTGATATTGGTCATTCTTGTTCATTCTCTAGACTAAAGTTTAGTTGGATACTGCCTAAATTTACAAGCTCTGTTCTGCTTTCAGTTAGKCTTATGGGCACCTGAAATAGTTTGAGTTGCTTCCAAATCAACTGGAGATGAATAAAATTAGGCTGCAAATTAGAAAATGTTCCCTGTTCTTAAACCCAAGTCCTAGAACAGCCTCTTAATTAGGCAGGATCGGGTCAAACTCAATAGTAATCAAAGTAAATTGTTAACCTGAAAGGATGGGAAGTAATTCTGCTTCTTAAAATCTGATTGTGTTGCTCAAGTGTAGACTTGTTTACCTCAAACTCCTCCTGGGTGATTTGTAAGTGCAAGGAGATTGTGCTTGCCCTCATAGTTAGAATGAAATAAATGTGAGCAGATTTCAGATACAAGGTAGAACTCAATATTGAAAAGATCTAGTAGGCTTTGAAAGACCTTAAAACTATAATGCTTCTAGATGGAAGAATGTTCTTGCTTTAATCTTGTGAAAACAAAATGTTACAGAATGTAGTAAATACAGCTGAATATAGCTGTATGTGTAGCTGTAAAAGTAAATGTGCTGCTTCCTGGAGGTTTTTAATAATTTAGAAATAAATCTGATAATATAGTTTCTCAGCTCCAAAGATGGGAAAGAGTGGCTGTTGCCTTTGCCAAGGGTTCTATAGCTTCACTGTAGCCATCCAAACTTTCCACCTAGAAGTAGTTCTTTGTGTACCTGCTGTGCTAGCGGATAAATTAGTGTTTGTGATAACTTGATTGTGTGAGTGTTCAGGTCCATAGCTACTGAAGCTGTTACTGAAATGAAATTCCTGTCATGGAATACTGGTTAGAAACATATTTTCTCCAGTGATCAAGTCATGTGCATCCATTTCACCTATATATTCAAATATGGATCTATTTCTGCAAAACTGAATATTTAACTGTGATATAAACTTCTAC
Organism: Nothoprocta perdicaria; assembly: GCF_003342845.1. Lineage (NCBI taxonomy): Eukaryota > Metazoa > Chordata > Aves > Tinamiformes > Tinamidae > Nothoprocta > Nothoprocta perdicaria. The sequence continues at coordinate 1,060,564 of NW_020455988.1, forward strand.
AGGTAAATTAAATATACAGGTTTATGCATACACAATTGGGTGGCATTCAGTTTACTTTCAGGCTAGATGAGAACTTCATAAGTAAATGCTTTTAATCCTTATATTAAATTTTACATGGCAAACAAGTATAAATGTGGTTTGTAACTATTGCCTGTCACTGATGGTCAACTATTAGATTTGTAGCATAAAAGAGAATCTGAATAGTCAGATGGTACTTACTGGTAGAATTAGAGGGCTTTACTGGTAGAATTAGAGGGTATTAATCATGCTGTACAATGCACATAATAGTCTTTGGTTTTTATTAACAGATTGATATTTTGTATAAAAACTGTAATTGAAAAAAAGATCAAATCTTATCAAAATTTGTCTTCAAACTCAGGTGATAAAGTTCTAAAAGGTAGTTTAGATTAATCAAACTTCAGCCATGTTATCCTCAGATTAGTGCCAAATATCAAAACAACTCTTGGTTTTATTAAATTGTGGCATTTATGCTGTTATTTTAAATGCATTTAGATGTGTGGTTTGGTGGAAGAAATGCACTGTGAAAAAATTGACTATTTTACCTATAGGATCCCTTCTTTGTTTTTTTACCACTTTTTTTTTTTTCCCCCCTGTGTCTTATATGCTATATTTATAGAGTTTTGTCTTATACAGACATCTTATGGAAGAAAGTATATGCAGTGTCTGGTGTGTTTGTGCAGGCAGAATGCCCTGGGGTTATGTCTAGTTGTTTTATGAAGCGGTCCACTGTAATTTATTGAAGGCACAGAAGTAAGGACTTAATTTGCTTGAGTTACCTATTGAAGTCACTTGCAAATAATAGGTAAATTGGCAATGAACACATGTGCGCATATATATCTTTCCACAAGATATATTCTTTCTGTACATATGGTATCTATCCAGCACATAATTTTAGGTAAATAGTTTTTTTCTGCAGAGTGAACTTCTGAATGACAGCCAAGCTCCACAGTAATCTTAATACATTGCCATTTTAACCTCATTCAGGGGAAAGGGAAGCCTGCCTGCCTGCCTGCTTGTTTAGTTTTTCTGAACTACTGAGTCTCTAGCTTCAGCTTCTTGTATTGTTGATTCAGCTTAATGTTTATATAGTATGATGTGTACAATATACGTTCTATCTAGTATATACCATTGCGCACACCTTGCTGGAATAGTACCCTTACCAAACTTGGATTTGATATCTGTCTTGTGGGCCATCCCTTCAGAATGGGAGCAAGTGTATCCTGAGAATGAAAAGGAGTCATGGCTCCTAAGATAAGCACTATCCCCCATTCCCCACCTAATAGAAGGAATATGGACAGAAGCCAAGTATATTATATACCAAATTCACTTCCTCTGCAGAATACAGTTAAATGAAAAACACATGGAGTAACTTGTTGGATTGATTTTGTTCTGTGCTCTATCCTGGTAATGGATTTGTTTGCAGAATTGAGCATTCTGTAGGTTTCTTGGAGGATGCTAGCAGGCTTGGAAATATCACAGCATGTGGGAACCAGTAAAACATGAATTTCATTTGTTTTCCTTGGCTTCTGTGTGTCATGATGTGTTCAAGATGATAAGTTCTGGAAAGCTGTAAATTTTTGTTCTCAAGTCTGAATCCTGAAACTTGACTTTATGTTGCAGAGGAAGTCTGGTAGTAGGAGGTTAGACTGTTGTTCAGTCGTGCTCCTGAGGGTATAATGTGTAGTCTGTTTTGTTTRTATTAAAGGTATGCTGACAAAGCTGCTGGCTCTAATATTGGACTTAATAGTCCTGTCAGGAAAAGGACAGGAAGACACAGCTGCAAACCCAATACCTGCAGTTCTTCACAGAATTACATACTGCAGCAGCCAATCCTGTTCCAGTAGCACTGTTGAGGCCAGGGTCCTGCTGTATTTCTGTACTGCCCTGAGTGTCTGCCAAACAGGTGGGCAGGATGAAGGTAAGTGGATGGGCATCTATGTGCTTGCTGCTTTTGACCATTTAAGGAACTGTGAGCTGAAAGGAGCTTTTTGACTTGTTTTCTCAGCCCTGATCCTGAAAAGTTGGACTTGGGGCAGGTGTGAGTAATGTTTCTGTGCCTTATTYGATCAAAGTATATGGCCCAGTAGAGAGAAAAAAATTTAAATGTAAAGAATTGGGAAGGTGAATTTATTGTATATAATGTAAAAGTAACTAAAATGCTGGGACTTGTTGTTAAATGAAAAAAATCAAATAGTTGCTTAATATGTTCTTTAAGAACAGTTTCAATTGTAAGAAGTTTGGTCTTATTGTATGAGGTGCTGTAGAACTAGAACTCTACCCTGGCCAACACAGCGAGTGCTGCTCTTTCAGTCCTTGATGGTGCCAGGTGTCCCATATGGGGAGAATTCATAGGAGGTAGGGTCCCAAAGACAGGCAGTGGGCTRGGGTTGAGGAGACACAGAAAAGAGACAATGAGGTGCAAGCTCTGGCTTTCTATTGACTGAAATAAACATCATCCTCCACCAAATTTTATTTGGGCAGAGGGTGATTCATAGGCAAATTTGTGTCCTATTTCCATTTAGTGTCATTTATTTTAGCAAAATAATTTATATAAAATGAAACTTTTGGTTCATCAGACTCGCTCATGATCCATTTGATCATAAATAAATGAATATTTTGTGGTTTAGCCAGTAAGCCAATTGAAGAATTGGTGTTGATTGTGTTGTTTTACTAAGCCATCCCTCATATGTTGTTATGGTAGCAAGTTGGGTGTTTCGCGTGCTCCTTAGCTGGCATTGCTTGACAAAAAAGGGACTAAGAGGAATGAATGATGCCAGTTTGTGCCTGTGTGGACTTGGCCACTATATTTTCTTTAGACGTGAACTGGAAACTTTATAGGGTAGTGTGATATCTTTCCATTTCATTAAATCTTCTACGTCTAGTGGACAGAGGTCTTTTTACAATAGCTGGAAATTTATGTTGAGGGGACAGGTTCAAAAGGTCTCCAAATTTCAGAGCAGGGCTTGAGTAATGGCTGCTTGTGGTTTTCCTGTGTATGGTACTGTTTTTACAGGCATTAAACTATGGGAAAATTCAGAAGTTAGACTTATGTTTAGATAATAGGTTTTTTAATTTCCTTCAAGTGACAAGTTTGAGTTTCTTCAGCTAAAAACGGTTATACATGATGAAAAGCTTAAATCTTGGAAACTATGAGTTAGATGCTCTGTGTAGAAATCTATGCAGAGATTTAATGCAATTGTCCTGAGCTTTAATAATAATAGAACATTTTCTTCATTATTTCTTAGATGTGCTTGAACATTTTTCTTATTTCTCTTGAATTTTATGCTAATCTTTTGTTTTAAAAGGAGTCCTACTTGAAGTGATGGGGCTCTTACGTGAATATAAGCTGTGTTACTAAGTTTACTTTCTTTGCATCTATTTCAGTAGCCTCTCTTGGTTTGCAGTTGATACTTAGTCATACTTTAGCCATAAGCCCATAGTAAATCCTACTCTATTATTGGGATTTTTACTATTTATAAAATTGAGCTTTACCTTTAGTTTCTTTTGAGTTAAAAACTTCTCGTGCATCTTAAGTTGTTTAGTCCTTAGATCTTTGTCTCTTCAGACTGTAACATTGCTGCTTTGGCAGGAGAAATTTTATAAAGGCACAGGAGAACAAGGACGAGTAGTCTGAAGGAGGAAGATCTTATCCTGATAATGCATTAATATTTCCTGTAATGAGTCTGCTTGCCTGACTGCTTACAAAATGAAAGGCATATTAAATTATTCTTATCCTGTAAACACAGAATTGTACACAGAGGTATGGCATGTTTAGGGTTTTAGCTGCAGACTGGTGTGCGAGTTGACACTTTTGTGTCTGTTGGTTTTGCAGCTGTAATGGGACTCACACATTGTTCAAGAAGGAACAGCTGCACTTGCTGTATGTGTAAGAGAGCCCCTTGCCCCTGGGTTCAAGGAGGGTACCTTTAAAGGAATACCCTTTACCTTCATGGCTTCAAGCTTGGCATGGCAGTAAAGAGGATGAACCTTTATAGCTCTGTTGAAAAGGGGTAGCCCACGCTCTATATGTTTAACATTTGTAAGAGGGCATGCTCTTTCACTCTGACTCTGGGCTTGGTATCACAGGGAAGCTGAGGGAATACATGCTATGCCAAGGCTCAGAGCCCTAGATATCTGTTAAACTTCTCATATTCCTACTTAAAGTAATCAATCTTAAGCTCTCAAAATACTAGCTGCTCAAAATGCACATTTCAGTATTTCATWAGGTCAGAATTTGCTTTTGACTTTTTCCAAAAATGAGGTTTATAATTCACCCTTAATTCCCAAGCTGATGTCTAGCACTGACTTCATGCAGCTCTTCAGTATATGTCTGGCTTGTGTTTCTGGAAGGAAGTATCAGTCGGGGAAGTTGATGATGACTGTAGCAAATGGCTGCATCTTTCACATCAGCTCATTATAGACAGCTTTGTTATAAAATAGTTTTCAATCATAAGCCTATGAAACTGAAGAAGCTATATTTCTCTTATATGGAACATACTGCAATGTGAGTGCTAATGTCTTATAAAATACATTTGCATGGCTATATCATTATTCATATAGCTTAATGTCTTTAACAGATGCTTGTGCGCTGAAGGACTAAACAATGTAGAACTGTCTCTGATAGTTTTTAACTTTGAGATAATGTAAGCATGTGACTGGCTGGAGCCTGTGCAGGAGGAGTCTGGTTGCTTTACCCAGAAATCAAGAAGCACCCTGTGCTTTTTTTTTTTTCCCCCCCATTGCTTGGGAAGCCATCTATCACTGAAAATCCATGCTTGACATAGTGAAATATGGCCCTGAAACTGCCATCTTTGATCTTACCGAACTTTTCAAGTAATGTAATCTATAAAAATAATAATAAAAAACTATAGACAGAGACCCAGTAGGCTGAGCTTTGCACTGATTTTTTTTTTTTTTTTTTTTTTTTTGTGAAAGTTGCTCATTCATGTTACCTTTATCTTTAGGAAGTTAATTTCTTGTACCCAAGAACAGCTTAAAACCCAGGTTCAGGTGTCTCTACTATGTGAAAAAAGCACATGGCTTATGCTTAGGCTGTACCCTCTATCATTTTAGAGGAAGATATCCTTAGAGTAAAATTGAGACAGCAGCAGCATGATATGCTGATGCTGAAGAAAAGTATTAGGAATCACACCACTCCTTGCTTCCTTCTTGTCTCTCTAATGACACTGGTAATGAGGGCTCAGGGAAGTAACTGAGAGTGGCAGCTAAGAAAATGGACCTCCTGTATTGGACCTCATCCTTACTGCTAGGGATGAATTAACTAGAAAAATGAACTGTAAAATGGAGCTAGTGCCTGCGGAAACAAAAGCCAGGGTAGGAAAAGCGAATCTTGCTGCTGAGCTGGAATGTGGGGCAGGCTCTGGATTCTCTGCCCAGCCTTTCATAGTACTGGACTTCCTTGGTTTCTTGCTATCAGCAGTCTTCATAGCACTGTGATGTCCCTCTGTTGAAAAGAAACTAGACTCAGAATTTAGCCAAAAAGGCGAAATTCCCTAAGTGCTTGCTAATTCTGTAGAAAGTCTGACAGTTTTCTTTAATTTGCTTTTAAAAACCTAATGCATTTTCTAACCTGTGTAGTAGAGCTGTGCTGTTGAGATAGGCAGATACATAGTGAGTAAATAGTTAAGTCTACCTCTGCTTTTCTTCTATAAAAAGGATGTGTTTTTAATATAGCTTCTAATATCCCAGTCACTTAACCTATGCTTGATAGCGAGACCTAACTTCTAGCAAGCCAGAATTGCTAACAATGTTTGGAAAAATAAAAATCAACATTCCTTAAAGTGTGTGGAAGTACATATTTCTGTGGGATTTAATTTTTAAACTTTCTTTTTCAAAGAGAATACATCTTTAAAAAGTGATAAATAAGTCATGCTGTAAAAAATTCAAAGACAACAAAATGTCCAAAGGCTCATCAAAGTTTAGATAGAAAGCTTCCTGCAACCAAAGCCAGTTCATAAATGTTTGTAGAGGTCTGAACACAAGATATATGAAATAGTGAAAACAGACTTTAAAAAAAAAAAAAAGACACAAACCCATATCTCCTTAGGTTGTTGGGAGCTTTTTTGTATGCTTATGGGTTTTTGTTTTCTTTTTTACATGAATTTAACATGTTTTCTTGCTATTCCAGGTCATCTYGTGTGTTGTTTTTCGTGTTTGCAAGGAAACAAGAGCTCACAAGCCAAATTTCAGCTTTGATTTGCATGAAAGCTAGAGACATTGTGACCGTGGGACAAGGAGCAAGGCGTGTTTGCTTTGGCTTTCATAATATTTAGTGAAAATACTCTGGTACTATTGGAGTATAGGGTAACCTTTTGGGCAAGTCCTTGCTTAAACCTGCTTTCAAGTTAAGCAGGGAATTAGTTTTTTTTTTTTTTTTTTTTTCTCTGCGTAACAAAAGAGCACATAGTGTGTGCTCTTGGAAATGTGTTGGAAGGGACGTGATAAGGTGCACTTACCTGTAGTGCTCTGGAGTTACCAGCTCTTTGGTTTAAGATGAGTTTAAAAAAAAAAAAATGTTCATGCTTAATCCCAGTGCAATTTAAATCATATGCTATAAGATATTGCGAGTTCAGAGGGTGTGTTTGTCTTGCTGGTTACTGGCAATATCCACTACAGCTTCTTTGAGAAGCATGAAATTTGTAAAGTAGGTGTTTGAGTACAGGGTAAGGATTAGGCTAAAAATCGATATTGAGGTTGATCTACAAGTGCTTAGTAAAGGAGTTATGTATCATTATGAAAACATCGTGGATGGTTAAATCTTTATTGGATAGGAGAGTACATAATGCAGAAGGCTTCTCTGACCTGTAGTTTGGTAGAGTCTTGTTATATTAAGCATAACTATATTAAAGATATGGAGAGAATAAAAGACAGAAAACACTTTTCACTACATAAAATAACATGACTTTGTGATTTAAACATCCATCATTTTCAGTGCATTAATCACATTTTATCAGATATTTTGACCTTGCTGTCAAGGGAGTAAATGTAATTTTCTGTAATGAAAATAACATGAGGAAATATATGCAAGAATGCTTGTTTAATTTCCTTCTCCTTGCATTCCTTCTATGTAAAATTATGAACTGTTGTCTTAGTCTTATAAAACCTTTTTTTTGTCTTGATTTTATGATATGAATACACTTGTCCTTATTTCAGAACAAAATAAATGCTGTTAGTAACCAAGTTTGTATCCTTCATAGTCCAGGAGTGGAGTTAGAGAAGTCTCTGCTTAGTGTTACAGGTAGGTTTAGACAGATTTCTGTGTGTGTGTGTGTACACGTATATGTATTTTATCTTTAATACATATAGTTCATCTACTAATGTGAACAAGATAATATAGTAAGCATAGATGATCCTTAAATGATGTTCCTGTGTTTTAGCATAAAGTTTCTGTTCTTGCACAAGAATATATACTGACTTCTGCATCTTGATTTGGGTGAAGCARGGAAACGTGTTGAGGTGAATGAGGGAAGTCTGGAAAGAAGTCTGGATGTCTGGTAGTGTGGTCCAGTAAAGGGGAAAATTTAAATCTTCCTTACCCTACCCCTTTAAAGGGTAGTACTTCCAGGTACCTTGCAGTTACTGTGAAAGCTGAATGTTCAGTGTACCGGCAATACAAGCATGTGCTAGCAAGCAAATGCCAAGAAGCACTAGACAGTGCATAGGTCTAAGAATGACAGAAGAGAAAATGAAAAGCATGTAGAATGAATATGAAAAAAACCCTTGCTATACTGTCAAATGCATTAAATGATTGAATAATTTCAAAGATAATCTTAGAAGCGATATTACTAGTACACTCAGAAAYTGACTTCTGAATAACTGGAAGGAAATGCACAGTAGGGAATAAAGTTGATTATCTCGGAGGCTGCCGTTTTGGCATTGCTAACATTTCCAGTTTGAGGATAAATTGCAGAGTGAAGAGTGCTGTCTGTTACAGTTGGAAGAATCTTYTTATTATTATGGATGAATTAGATAATAAATGGTTTTGGTACTGTTACTCTTAGCTTTATAATTTACAAATGACAGGAGGAATCATTACTCGAAGTGTTTCACCAGGAGTGAGTTATGTGGACTTGCAGGCCCTCATGAATGAACTGACAGAAGTAAAAACACTGGCTCGTAGGCCCTAACCATGTTTTTATTTCTATTTTTTTTCTCCTGTGATAAACTGCTTTTTTTCTTCAGTTACTGAGTAATACTCCAAATACTCTGCACAAAACTTTACAAATGAAGGTCATTATTGAAGTTGGGGAAAGTCCTTACTCCCACACTTGCCTGTGTCAGTGAGCTGCATTGTTACAAACTCGGGTGAGTCCAAGGAGCTCTYTTGAGTCACTTCACACTAGTCCTACATGTCCTCTACCTGCATTGTGGATACATGGAGCTGTATGTCTCTATGGAAGAAGAAGGAAATGAGAATTGCATGGTGATTGTGCTGATGATAAATGGTTTTCTTAACAAGAGCCTCAAAGATTATTCTACTGTATAGAGCTGGTAATGTGATTCACCAAGAGTGAATTATATTGGCATTTGCAGATGAGTGCTCACTAAACCTTTACCGCATTTCAGTTCATCAGTGTTTTGTGGGTGCTGTGAATGTATTGAAGTTCTTGTATCTGACTATAATTTCTAAGTGATCTTAAGAGGGGGGCAAAAAGTTATAGACAATGAAACATTCCTCAGGTCTCAGTCCTGGATGTTCTGTACAGATTCATATTCTAAGCAGTAGAGTGCTTCTGTGAGCCTTTGTCTGCATTTCAAGAAGCTGAAGTCTATAATGCTCTTCTGCCATGGTKTCAGATGTGTGAGTTGGGAGAAACTATTGCTTTCATGTAATACTGCAGAAATGGTTATTGGACTCRGTGAAATCTGCATGCAGGCGAGGGCAGCATTCTGCCAGGACCATGCTTGTACAAGGTGCGAGTGCTTTGGCCTCATCTCTTACGCATTTGTTTAGACCTTCTGGTTTTCCTTTAGAGGTGGAAGAGGTTCAATAAATGGCGTCTATATACTTTGCACAGATGGAGTTCAGTGGTCAGATGGAATGTACTGCTGGATCAGCCCAGGCTGATGGCTGCAAGGGCTGTGAGATTGCTTAATAATAAATCTGCTTAATCAGTTGCCACATGGCCACTGAAGAGATGGCTGGATGAAAAAGACACCTATTTCTGCCCCCATCCCCTTCAACAAATTCTTTGTTCTAAATCGTGACTTTTGTCCCATCTGTGTCACACACAACCCAGATAAACTCAACAGGGCAAACATATTGATAAAATACAACTTAATAACTTTGAGAAAGATAGGAGCAGATAGGGTAACTAAGCTGTAACAACCTCATTTTGTGAGTTTAAAGTCAAAAGCAATATGCATGAAAATGGCCCTGTCAATCAGTGGGGAAGATGAGTGTGTTTGGGGGAAAGCTGGAGAACTGCATTGCAAGTAGATTGGTGAGAAGCTAATGAGTTACAGCTGTTTTTAAACAAAAATCTTTCAAGTTCTGAAAATTAGCTAGTGATGGAGTGATGGAGGCTGTGACAATTGATACAGCAACATTGCCAAGTGAAACACATTTGTTACCAACGGGGAATAAAATATATGCTACTGAAACCCTTCAGCACAGCTTAGAACTTAATATAACTAAAATATATTTTTAAATGATGCCAAGTCTTTCCCAAGAAACAATTTCACCCTCTTTGATTTTTTTGTGCTCTCTTCTGCATCAGTTTGTACATATGTGTAGATTTCTCTATTATGTTCAAATAGTTTACAGTCAAGTATAATAATCTCTTTCCAAACTGAGGAAGTGCTACATTCAGAAATATGAATTAATATTTCATTGAACACTCAAGGGCGTAAGCTTTCTTGACATGATAGAATAACCATCTAGTTGATCACAGGTTACTAACAATAGTTAGAATAATTATTTGTGCTGTAGCTGTGCCTAGAAAGTTGAGTCACATACCAGAGCTCTTCCAGACATGGTGTAAACATTGTACAAGGAGATGGCAGCTGTCCGATTAAACTCACAGCATTTACTAAATTTTGCTTTTTGAGGGACATATTCTGTTTTATTTTTGGTATTTTTTTTCAGTGAGACAGGAACCGAAAGATTTCAACACTAAATAATCTTGTGCTGCCAGATCTTRTATTTCATCACTGTTGCACCTAAGTTGGAAGCTAACTCCTGGTTAGCTCTCAATGATTTGAAAAGATGGATATAGCAGGCTGTAACTAATTAAGGAGCGTGCTTAATCTCCAGGGCTTTGGAGAGGGGGGCAGAGGAGACGGGAAGGAAGGCAGTCTCTTTTTTCTGCTATCCTACTTATTCTTTCATGGACAAAATATACCTAATGAAAGTGTTAAAAGGACTTGGATCAGACTTCTGATCCTTATAATAGGTTGAATTTTTAAACTYTGTGTCTCTCAACACTTCATCTTAGCATATTTTTAGTGTACATGTAAAATTCAATAGCAAAACCCTAGCAAAGATCATGACTGTTTCAGAGGCTTTTCTCAGTCTTTTCCCTTGATTGGATTCTGTATACTGAACAGCTGTGACTTCTCTGTGGGTAAACACATGTTGACTTTGAATGGATAAAGCTCATTATTAAATGTTACAAGTCTCTAACTCATCCCATGAGTAAAGTTTCAAGTGAAGTGCTGTCGACAATCTGTCTGTTGAAGGCCATTTAAACTGTTATCTAGGGATTTTCTTAAAAACAAAGTATGTAGCAATATAAATGGTCTCATGCCTAGTAAATATTTCAAACAAATCACTAATAGATGGACTGAATGGTGGATTGTGTTGGCTCAGGAACTTGAGAGCTGTGCAGGCTTAACACATTCAACATTATTTGATATGTCTAATGGGAAGGAGTTTGGGACAGTTACAAATTAAAAAGTTAAAACAGAGGCCTCAAATACTGGAGCAGATGTAGCAAATGATGGTGATTACTACTAGTATGATAAAATAAATTAAAATGAATGTGTGTTTTTAAGCTTTATTTGAACTTATGAAGCTACATGCTGTAGGTGTCTCTGCTTGAGCGGGGGAGTAGGACTAGATCTCTAAAGGTCCCTTCCAACCTCAACCATTCTGTGAATGGACTGACTAAGAGCAATACTGTGAGGATAGAAGCATCTAAGAATTTGGAGCAGTTCTGTCTGAGATGCTTCAGTTACTCTAAACAGTACAAATGTAAAGTCTGCGTTCTGCCAGATGCCCGTTGAGGTGGTTAAACACTCTTTAGAGGATGTGAATATCTGCAGTCCCTTGAACATTTTATATCTGAAAATTTGCAGGGGATGGAAGGGAGGCATGTGATACTGAAGTGCAGGTTTATAGCTGTTTTTTGTTGGTCTTCATCCTTTGTGGTAATAGTTAAATTTATCTGCTACCATGTTGATATAACCGAGTCAACTCACAAAAAGAGTAAGTGCTTCCCTTGGAAAACTTGCAAGAGACAGAGGAATCAAACTTAATATAACTGAGTGTCTAGAAAATTGAAGACTAGACGAGTGCTACTGAGAGCAGAATAAGATGTGTTTTATACTACTACTTAGTCATTGTGCTATGGCCTTTTTGAAGAGGACAGATTTTAAAAGCTTTGAGAGAACATAAGTCAAGTAACTGTAAAAATAGTACTGAGTAATACTTTACAGCAAGTGGAAACAGTTTCTAATGTTCTTGACTCTAGCCAATTTTTATAGAACAGTTTTAATCCAGTATATGTGTCAATTCATATAGACAGGTTTGGAGCTGCAGATGCAGAAAAGAAGCATAAAATGTCAGGAGTTTAACTTTTATAAAGGTTGACAAGACAGAAGAGAGAGCAGTTGATAAGGGCAGCTGTCTCATAAGAAAGCCCTTTAGAGCAAAGGCTTGCAGAAGTTAGTCTAGCAATACAAAAATGAATTTGAGATGCGGGGAAGGAAACATGACATTGAAGCATTTCTTTAAAAGAAATGACTATTTTTACCCATATGAAAGAGCAAGTTAACATTTATACTTAAATATTTTCATGTTCAGTTTGAATAATTATGCATAAAAGCACTGCAGTTGTATTAGCATTTCAAGGGCCTAGGCTTTTAAATACCATTTTTTTCCCCAAAGTGTGAAAGTACATGTAAGCATTTCATTTATAATATACTTTTAATTATGTGACCATAAAATTACACTACTTATTAATACTACTCAAGATCAAATAAAATTTACAAAAAAACAGATAATCAACTTTATATACCATCAGCCATGGTGCTATCCAGGTCTAAGTAGTCAGAGTAGTCGGATAACCTCTGTTTGTGGACTGCTTGGCATCTTTCTGTGACAAGTTATTGTTCTCATAGGAAATGAAATACTGAACTCTTGGACTGAAGGCAGTATTTCATGATGGTATATGGGATTCTCCAGTAAATGTTCCAAGTGATGTTTTTTTTTTTTTTTGATTAATCATAAATTGCATTGAACTGTTATTTTCCACAGATGTAGGCAGAAGCATGAGCTTTAGATTGTTTATAATAGGTCCCAAGTCATAAAATCTTTTCACCAGTTTTGGAGATTTTCTGCACTATTTCAGGAATTCTTACAGATTGTTTCCTACTTTCATTTGTTTTTTTTTTAATGAATATGTCCGTACTGATAAATATCTGGCATTGGAAAGCTCTTTTGATGAGGATTACATATTATCATCAGGCTGGCTTTGGGCTCTTGTTTTGGGATATGCTTTGGGAAGACACTTAGAAAACCCTGTAAATGGCCAAGACCCTGACCTAACCCTCCTAACTCAGGAGGCCTTTTATTATCTGTGACCCTCCTGTGACTTACCGTTCCCTTAAGCTTGAAAAATGCTCAGTTCAACTTTTATAATGAAGTTAGAGACATGAGGAAATAATTGCAAACACAAATACAGTGGTCCTGTTTGTGGAGTCTGCTATACTGAAATACAGCAAATGAAGCGGAGTCTCCTTTGCAAAATCAGTGCCCATTGATTTCATAAGATCTTAGGTCTGAGTATCTTCCTCTCTATCAATACACATGAATTATACAGTTAATTGCACAATTCTGTATTAACTTTTGATGTCAGCGCTTAACTAGGATAGTTGGGGCTGTATCTTTTAAATCTTCAATTTCCTGGTGTGTTAAGGAGGATGTGAAAGTGAGCACTGTAGTGTTGCCCAGCAATGCTTCACTTAATGATCAACATTAGCAATGCTTATAGGCCTATCAAGAAGCTCTTCACACCTTGCTGTCTGTGTTGAAAAATTCTGAGTGGCAATGTAAATAGCATTGTCTGTAATGTTTTAAAATAGAGGTTAATAACTCATAATGCTGAACTGTGAATTTTCAGCCTGATGAATGTCTTTTGGCTGACAGAAAAAGCTCTAATATTCTCTGCACGATAAGAGACAATTATGTGACTCCAGAGGGACTGGAACATGTGCTTAATTTTCTGACAGCTTTATCTTGTTAATCATCTAACTTGTAACATTCTAGTAGAACCTATAAAGCTTTGATTTTTCAAGGAAGATGTTTCAAAATGCTCTGTAGTTGAGATCCAAAGTTCAGGGTAACAGGAAGTTAAGAAAGACACCTTTGCTTTGCAAGTGGAATATTTTTTAACTTCGTACCCTAGAAGTACGTACCCTTCGTACCCTTCTAGGAACCCTTCGTTCCTAGAAGACCTAATTTGGTTTCTTGAAGCACAAATCAAAAAAATTCCATATAATTTCCAGTTTCAGCAAAGATTATTAGAACTGGAAAAGATACCTGATATCCTGCAGGTAAAGCTGACTGGTTGGGGTTGATGCATTTGAGGTGCATTGCTTTTTTTTTTTTTTTTTTTTTTTCCTTTTTGTTGTCTGACCCTATTTGGCCTAGCCTGGGAAAGCAATTAATCATAATGACCATTTAAAAGTGCTCTCTTTCCCTTGTGGGCAGGACTACAGAGGTCATCACCTAGTCACTCAGGTCAATAGTTAGGTCACTTTTCCCCCCCTTGCTTGACTACTGCCTCAGTGTATAAGTTGACATTGGGTTAACAAGCAGCCCTYCTCCTCCTAATTATAGGAACCATGGCAAGCTCGTACAGATTGGCAAAGTTCAGACTTGAAGGAAAGAATAGGTGGAGGCTGAGCCTAGAGTCTAAAGCTGAAACAACAGTGTGAGTCAAATGAATTCAATCTCCCTGAAAGGAGCCTATTTCCTGAGGTTCTGCAGAAGTGTTTTGAGTGCTGTGGTGTTTGGGAGCTACTGCTGCTTTGGTGTGAATGCAGTATGATGAGAAGCTTCTCACAACAATTCAAACTGCATATAGTTTTGTGGGTTCTGCTCTCGGGCTCCAATACCTTTTCTAGTTTGAATATATATWTTTTTTAACATTTACATGCATAGTCTCCATATAATGAATTCTACTCAGGATCTTCAGGAAAAATCATTGATTTTGGTAGTAAACTTTGAGAGGATATTATTATACTGCCATAATAAACATTCAGTGGTCAAGTATTTTATATAATAAGCATTTTTGTAAATTATTTAAATATTGTGTGTTCRTGAAATTGTACTGGAGGTATGTAACTTGATATTGGTTTTATTTAAGATCTTGTCAATACAGACAAGATCTTAAATAGACAGAAAGAAGCTCAAATTTTTGAACCATCTTCCCGAGGCTGGTTAGACCATCTCTAATTCCTTCTATCATATACTTTCCTACCACTGTGTTCTAGGAATGTGGTTTTCCAAAAGATATTTATGTGTTGTTGTAATGTGGGAGCCTGAAACTCAAAAGCAGTAGAAATGCCATTATAAAACTATATCTTATTGTCAAGTGTACCGTGGTGTCCATGTAGAGGAGGAAGCTTCTTCACATGTAAGTAGTAGAAGTCTCATCAATCTATGGGTGGACAGCACAGATCCTGCAAGCAGCGACCAGCCTCCCAGTCACACAGTGCCAGGCAGGCCTTGTCTATGAACTGAAATAAAATCAGGCTGCTTGCTTGCAGTGCTAGTGCACCATATGCTGTTAATAGTGGTCCTATATCTCTCTACTGTTGCCTGCAGCTTTGTGGGTATTTTTTAAATTTTTTCCCCCTTTTGTAGCAGTTGGCTGATGGTTAAGCCTGAATTGCAATTTAACTTATACTCACTAGGGAGCTAATACAGTGTGTTGTCACCTGTAAATTGCCACAACGTTATACAAATTGTCATATTGAATGTGAATTTTTCTCTGCATGGATTAAGTTTTATTACCCTGAAAAACTTTAAATACATTTTTATTCCCTTTGATGTGTATTGTTAGCTTCTGCAAGGCAGGAAAGTGTTTTGCAGGAAATTAGTCTGTAGAGGTGTGTGTGATGCATGCCGTGAATACATTGAAAAAGATATGGTGAGAGTGTGTGCATATATGTACATATGGGTATGTTCTTTTTATCTGAGTGTATTTACATTTTCAGTTTTTAATAATCTTGCAAGCTTACTGACTTGTAATCTGCTTTTCTCAGCTATGACCATTTAAAGGTATTTGTATAGCTTAATGTTTCTTAACATGCCCATGACTAGTTTTCAYTTCATATCTGCTTGTGACTGACAAGAACAAATTTTCACTATTTTTACTGCAGTGATGCCAGCACAAATCAGAATGACAATGTAATAAGTACGTGAAAATGATTTGTATGTAGTTTTCTGACGTAAGTTTTATGCAGAAAAGTTGGGCCCAGGCTCCTATCCAATATCTGAAAATTTCTATCTGTACTTTACAGAGAAGCTGCTAAATCTCACAGTAAATACAAGTTTCTCCCACTCCAGAGAATACCTAGAGAGAATAACAGTTGAGGGTTAGTGTAAGGAACCAAGAAGTAATCAATAACTTGACTAAAGGTACAAAGTCGTCTTTGGAGTTGTGTTCCCTGGGAAGAGAACACACACACATACCTGGAATTTTTCAGTCCACATTATAAATTTTATCATTAGGACTATCCTTAGCATTCATGGGATTTTATAATATATAAGGCATCTATACAGAGTCAAGAGATATAAGCCTTCAGGTTTGCAAAGTAATTCACTGCACTGCAGTTACAGATAACTGAAAACCTTCTCTGAGCAATCCCATGCTTTCCTCTTTGCAGGTGTATAACTTGATCAAAATACCARATTTCCCTGTGTCTGAGTTGCTGTCATTTTGGTGTTTCCCATAAGACAATTCAGAAATTAATTCTGAGAATATTTCCCCACCCCCTAAAAATCCAAATTCAATTACTACATCTCTTTTCCATATCACTGGTGTGTTATKGTCTAGAAGAAATTTTTATAACAGATCTTTTTTTGTTCATCATAAACAGAGCTGGACAAGTTACTTTCTGCATGCAACTTTGTGCTTTTCCTTTAGGCTATATTTTATGATCTTAAATTAAACAGGATTCCTGCCTACTGCCCTGTTGCATACAGCTTCTCTTTTCCTTCTGCAGCTGCTTTTCCTGTAGACTTTTCCCATGCCTACTTGAGCACATTCTCTGGCAGCCCATGCGCTTGGTACCTTAACACCTCATCTGCTCRGAGATTGACACTGGTAACGCTTCCACCTATTTGCAAGCATTTTACTTGCAAAACACCTCAATTCAGTAATCCTATAACTCCTTTCTATGTCTGTATTTTCCCAGTATTCCTTATTAGCTTCCCTGGCAGCTTTCTGCAGGTAGTGCTATTAATAGTGTTTGTACAAATAGAGTCTATACTTACAAAACAGTCTTCCATCTCCTTGTTGACTCAAAAACAAACTTAAATCTTGTATTTACTTTTGTTCTGTCAGTGGAATTACTTAAGTTTATGTGCAAAGTGATGCATTTTACATCAAGCTTAGGTTCTATCAACCTGGGTGGTACAGAAGTGATTGCTGTAAATAAGAGCTCACCAAGCTAGCTTTAAATCTAATGAGCTGAGTCTGCTACTCTGTAGGGACCCAGCACAGTSACAAGTTTGGGCCTCTGCATCACTTCAGCCACAGATAAATATACCCACATTATTTACTTCACTGCTACCACATAGCTACTTGACTTCCTTTTTATTTTCTCTCTTCTTTTCTCATCCCTCTTCTCCTTCCCTCTCCAGTAACAGAGGCAGCCTCCGCGGTGCTCCTGCCGTGTTTTGTGAGCCCCAGCAGCAGTGAGAACAATACAGCTGTAGGGCTTTGGCAATGATTGTGCTACCAGCTCTTCCACTCTCTAATATGTCTCATGCTGTTTTTCTGGTCTTAAGGTCAACTTTTTCCTGCTTCTTAAGCAGTCTTTCATGGTTCTGCATATTCAATCGTAAGTGTCTGCTAAYACTTATCAGATCCCTTGTTCTCTAACTGCTTGGAACTTCTTGAACTTATCTAAATTGAGGTTATTTGCTTTCCTTCATTGTACAACTCATACTGCAAGCAAATTCTAAACTCCATTCCATTTTAGGCACAGGCTTTGAAAGCCTTACGTTCTTGCTACAAGTGCGCTGAGGGATAGTTAGCCAGTCAAGGTAATAGCTGGTAACTAGTATGGCAGTCAGGAGAGCGCAACTAAATGCAGAGTTTAAAGTGAGCAGGAGTCTTAGCTAGCAATGCCTGTGTTGCATTGAAACCAGTGCTTTTGTTAAAGTGAAGGCCTTAGAGGGCTGATTGCAATTGAGAAGTGTAAGTAAAGATTTTTAAAAGTGGGTTGGAAATTGGATATAGAGGCTTCCAGTGCTGGGTCACCAGTTCAGTTCTATCCCAGGTCAGTAGTCACTGAATCCTGGTACCATCTAACAGCTGGTGGTTTATGTGAAATGAGTAGCCTGTCTTAGTTCAGTTTGTAGGGAACAGGTGTCCACGTTACAAAAAGCTGCCACTACAATTGTTAGCTTGGCTGGCAGTCTTCACGTGAAAGTGAAAGGCTGGGTAGCTGTAGACTTAAACTGCTCAGTAGTTCTTGAAAAGAATTTCTTCAAATTAGGGCTTAAGATTATTTGTAGGTCCTGAGTTTTGTGAATCCTCTCATATTTTCTTCCTATATTGCAAATGAGGGGAGTCAAATATGGCAGCCAAGAGTGATATGTCAAAAACCTTATCTTTAAAAAAAGGAAACAGTTGACAGCCTGTTCTGTGGAACAAAAAATTAAAAAGCAACCATCATGAACATTTGAATCTTCTTAGGCATTTACAGTGAAGCTATTAAAACACAGTGTTGAGTCAAAGACATTAAAAAAGAAAACAAAATTGGGAAAGTTCCTTGAAATTCTGCCCTTGGTTGTTCTCAACCAGTAGTGTCTCAGAGATAATGCTTGGTAGTTCCACACTAAAACCCAATATGTTGGACAGGGATASACCCAGCCTATAGATGAGAGTCTTTGACAGACAAAAACTCTGAAAAAAAAATGAAAAGGTATATTCATAGAAATATATAATTTAAAAAACAAAGCCCTATGTGAGACTAGGTCATTAGAATCTATTGCCTCGTGAATTCTTTTGAAAAGCTGCTTTTCACCTAGAGCTCCCATTACAGTGAGTAAGCAAAAAAGTACATGTTGTCCCTTGCAACAAACGTGAGCTCCCAAATGGAGCCGAGCATCCGAGCTGCTTGGAGCGCTGCCGGGCCCTGCGTGTTCCCGGGGAGTGCGCTCGGGCAGTGCGGGAAACCTCCCGTGCTGCTGTCCCTGCAGCCACCCCTGCCTCTGCCTGCCCCGAACGCACGGCCGCGGGGCTGCACGCTGCTGCTCCTGCGCTGGGCCAAGAAGGAAAGTGCCTGGAGRCCGTGCTGTAAAGGATGGCCTCACAAGGGCACAGTGTTATCCAGTTTTTCTTCAGCCCAACAGGTGGCTTGTCAACATAACTGTAATTTTATATAGAGGTATTCAGAAGCTTTAGAGATACAGACTGTGGCATTTCAGTTATGTCCATGTCTTTGATAGTGGCGCTGCAGTGTCGGGAATGGTATGGCACTATTTAAATGCAGTGTATGTGAGCGTTGGCTGTGTAGTTGTGTGCTTGGTGCCAGCTCAATGCTTTCTTGTGTCAATGACTGCTCATGCTGTGCGTGTGGAAGGCAGCTGTAGTAGTAAAGCTTGGGTTTCGTAGATTTGTTGATAATATGGATAAACACCATGTTACAGACATAAGAATAAAAAAAAGTCCCTGTCCTAATATATAAGAATTTGTAGGCTAAAAAAGAAGAGCTCAATGATGAGAGGGGTTAAAGTATCACCCTTGATCAGCTGTATTGGTCCATGCAGCTGCATGCACCCAATGCTCTCTTTCTGCTGGCTCCCCAAGATCTGCTACGTTGCACCCTGTGCGACTTTTAGAAGGAAAGGACACTTGTTTGCTGTAGGGACACTCTAAGTTAAAACCAGCGAACTTAATCCTTAAGACTTCCTTATGTTGTTAAAGCATATTCCCTATTTTTCATTTTATATTYGAGCAAATGCTTTTCTTGTTAAGACTGAGTGACTTGCATGATTTAAATCACTACACTTGAAGAGTTTGGTCACAGATGTCTCTTTCTGCCGCACTCACTTCAATAATGCTGATGCTTTGTATATTTAATGTTTGCTAGCATTATAGTGAGAGAAGAGAAAGTTTACTGATGCTTTTTTAGTATTTGAAATCTTGACTAATTTTATGATAGGACTTAGCTGCTAATACCTTTAGGCTAATTATACCATCTTCAAAGGCTTCTTGGTCATACTTACCTTGAAAAGCTCAAGATTTTAACATTAGGTTTGTCAGAGGTAGATTTTAACAGAAGTAGTTTCATTAAAAAAGCTATGCTTAAATCCCTAGGAAAATCCTAGGTGAGTGCTTGAAGCAGTGATTAATGCTTCACTGGAGTGTTATGARGATGTGTTTTAGCTGCTGAATCATATCATGTTCTGTGCAGGTTCCTGGAAGTTGTCATCTGTATGGTGCTTTCATCTACATGTGTTGTTAACAGTAGTTGGAGTAACGTTTGAAAAAATTCTAAAAGATGAACTATAAGTATTTTAAATTTTTTTCCTCAAATGCTTTCATGGCTAGGAATGTTTCCTTTCTTAATGTCTTTAACATGCTTCTCATCATGCATCCATATTATAATGTGTATTAGCTCCTGCTTTTAGAACCATTCCTGTACTGTAGTCTCGTAACATCAGACCTTGTTGTAACAGTTTTTCGTGGCCTGTCAGGGTGCAGCTAGAAGGACACGGAGCTATACAGATGCTGTCTGAAATTCTACCCTCCTTGGTAGGCTTCTTCCCACAAYGATGCGACACTCATTGCTGGTAGGGCATTGTCAGCAAAAAGGCTGTTTCAGAAAGCTAAGAGTTTGAGAATTGATGCACGTGTTTCAACTATCCGTGAAACTGTGATCTTGTTCTTAGAATATGAATGTGATGAGGTGCTGCTTTAAGGCTCCTGCAGTTTCTTTTGCAAATTTAAAGATTTTTAAAAGTATAGAACTGCAAAACTAGTAGCAATCAGTATTTTAATACAACGATTGGTAGGTTGTCAATTATGGTTATTTGATCTGTCTTGAATATTTTATTTGATGCAATTTTTAATTCATTTATTACTGGTACTAGTGGGATTATTTTTCCTGCTCTTTAAATATAATGTGAAGTCTATGAAGTCTAAGAAGCCTCTATTAATTTAACTTTTATCCCAGTGGAATGTGATCTGTGGGTTATTTCCAAAATAAACAGTGAGGCTAATGAATTTCCTTTCAAGTTCCTTATTTAAATTAGTCCTTAATTACAAGTAATTATTATGCAACTAATTCTACATTTATGGTAATTACACTTTATAGTGGATATACATACCTGTATATATTTGTTTGTATAAACATGGTTCAGAGTATGGAGTATTATTTCTAAATGGTAAATGGAGAAAAGCATCATATATGGAAGAAAATAGCTTATTTTGTGAATTATTTCTTATTTAAATACTCAGTAAAATAATTGCTTTACAAATGGATGCCAAATATGACTTAGTAATATTATTACTACTCTCTAAATATAGTACTGACTCTCACTAGTAATTGCCAAATCTGGTTCTCACAGATGAGCAGTGAGATAAATAAGAAAGCTATTTTGGTCAGAAGAAGAAGACTTCTGTGTTTTTCCATTTCTTTGCTAAAGAGCTTGAAGCTGGTGCACAGAAAGGAGCGCACAAGCAAACATGCAGCAGCCACGTGCTGCAGCGCAAGCCAGCTGCGCAAGCTGTTTGCAGAGAGGCCCAGGCAGCAGGGTTTAACAGACCTTGGTTAATCTGGGGAGGCACGAAAATAACCAAGTGGTTGCCAATTGAGAGCATCTCCCACAATCTGTTCTAACAGTATGTCTTTAGCTTCACTGAAATGCAAGAAAAAAGTGATACAGGACATGCGCTGAAGCTTTCTGAAGTTGACAGCCCCTGACCTCACACTGTGCAGTTTCCTGAGGAGAGCTGGATTTTAAGCTTTCCTAGTAGCTTTCCTGCATAGCAATGTTTAATAGCAGGACAGGTATAATCCAGGCAGCAACCTGGCAAATGCTGAGGCCAAGTCAGCCTCAGCCACATTCCAGACTGACTCCTTGCAGGACTGTACGGGCAGTTCATTCTTCATGCCAGTCACCAGCCTCCTGGCATGTGCTGCCAGCAAGCTACAAATTACAATAGTGTTTCTTTGGAGGATAGCGGATGTCCTCAAGCAATTGGACCACCAAAACATTTGCCAGAGTCTTGGGATAGAAGAGAATGAACATAACCGTATATATAAATGTATTTGTATATATTTTTAATTTTTGATGTATACCATGTAATGAGTTTTCTGGAGAGTATTTTTAATAGWTACTATGAAATCTACTTAATTTTTACAGAGAATATATAGCCAACAGGCTAAACTAGTGAGACACACTTCCTGTTTGTAAGCATTTTTCCCCATGAAACGTGCTGCAAAAGGAGTTTGGTACTAGGAATGTACAGTTGTCATGAAAAGCTGTTTTGTAGTAAACTAGTTCCTCTTAGTTTTACTGATGAGTTTTCTTGGGTGTACGGGCCCCAGAAATAAACACACAGTGCCTGTGGGCCAGCCAAAGAGACCTTTCCCTACGGTTTCAAGAAAGGGAGGTTGCATGTGACACGATCACATCTTTCCTCTCTTTCCTAAATTCTGTCCTTATATGGCATGAGAGACAGCCTGTCTCATGGCTTAGGACTGACTGACACTGAGAATATAAAAGTCTTGCTCCTTGGCACTATAAACCAGTTCATCTCTAATAACACAGCACTCTATGGCTTGTTTAAATTTAAAAGATCATTGTTTCAGTATTTTGAATGTTTTCTTAAGTAGTCTTAAGGCTGTTCTGTACATCCAGGTTATCACTCTGGGTTTGCATCAGCCACGTGAACTTCAGGCCTAGGTCAGATGAATGTTGTCATGAGTAGTCTTGTTGCACCTGGATAGAGGGTAATGAGAGAGTCTTGATTTTGAATCAGATTTCTGTAGGTCTTGTGCTTAAGTTGTGGTTGAACATGTGAAATAGCAGCTGAGGTTGCAATAGATTTGCTTTCTTTGGGAAGCTGTTTTTTCTTTTTTCATTTTTTTTTTTTAAATACAACAACAAAAACAAGTAGTATTTAACAGCCTGACAAACATCCATTCAGAAACAAAGTTATTAAAGGCTAACTTGCTACTAACAGCTTTGGGTGCTATCTCACTAATCCATAGCTGTCTGATAGCAAATTAATGATGTATTTTAAATGATACTAGATAATGTGACAGTGGAATCTTTTTAAAGTGAGATTGATAATGCCTATTTAGACGAAGTGGCACAACTTAGTTTAGAAAAGAGCTGTTGCCAGGTGCTCTCTTGAGTGTTTCCAACTCTGGTTCAGTAGACTCTGCCCACTGCTGTCCTCTATATCCCACTGTGGAGACACTTGCTTTTGGAACATCAGAATTGCCACCTTCTGGGAAGGAAAGAGTAAATTCACTGCCCTCAGAGTTCTTCAGTTTACCTACCCAGGAAATCAGTGTTGTGATGCCTGCTTTGTGTGCAACTGGATGTCATGGACGTTTAAAACATTTTTTGAGATATATGAATGTAGTATATGCTGTATAATGGTATATTGTTTCTGGTGAATATTAATATAAGGACTTATATACTTGTTCATGATTTTAGCCTACTGTAAAGGTCACTTCTTGGAATTTTAGGACTGACTTGCAAAAACTTTTTCTTTTTTTTCATTTTTTTAATTTTCATTGCTCATTCCCTTTTTGAACAATTTTTGAACAATTATTTCTGATGCATGCTGTTAAAATAAATTAGAAAGTTGCAAATACTTTTTTCTCAAGTTTTACCTTTTTCCCACAGTATTGCTTCATAGCTTTTACTGCTCCTGGGGTTTACTTAAAATAAAAGAAATCCTGTTTTTGTAATACTGAAAGAGCTATGACCCAGTCTCTTACTCATCTCACAGGAACCCTTAGGAGCTATTACTTGAATAACTGCATTCAGGAGAACTGCCAAAGATATTTTTGAAATTCAAGAAGCCTAATAATTTCTTATTTTTAGAGCCACAGTGGAGTAAGTTAATTTTCAGAGTAATAGCTGTAAGATGGAACTTGAAGTATGCTCTCTTGTTGTATTATCTTGTTGGTCCATGGATGGACCCCGGCGTATGCCCTGTGATCACCAGAGGCTGTGTTTTATCTTTTCTCCCAGTATTCATATGTAAAGGTTATTGTAACTTGTATTCTGATATACAAAACACATCATTAAATGAATGTGATTAAATAATACTTAAACATCTTGTAGAGCAATTAAATGCCATTTCCTTATGTTTTGCTCTTTCTTCTCTATTAATTTTGCATCTCACCAGCAGACTGATTGCAAGCTTTAAATGACAAACAGTTTTAAGTAAGTTCTGCAGTGCTTTGGCACAAAGCTTTAGTTGTTCACTCTATTTCAAATTTCATTGTATAGAGTTAAAAGCAGTGTATAGGTACGGTTGCGAGGTAATATGATATCCACAGATCTGCTATATTTTGAGATTTAGCAAGGGAAGGAATATGTGACTGGATTGTGCAGTAAAAGAGCTGATCTTTAAGCTTTGTGTGTGTTTTTGTTTTTTAAAGTAGACTTGCTCAGTAATAAATATGTTTGTATCTTGAAAACAGCAGGTCTTTCTGTTGGATAAAGCTTTAATTTTAAAATGATCCAGTTCTAGGGCTAGTAAAGCATCTTATTTGTGGTTGGAAGTATACCCCATCCTAGCTCTGGTTAGTTTATTGTTTCATATAGAGGTTTTTTTTTTTTTTTTTTTTTTTTTTTWYTTYTTTTYTTTCACAACTTGTATGGAACCCGAACACTTACTAAATCACTAATCCGTTGCCACTTCAGCCTGGGAAGGATCTATTTTGCTTGGATTCAAACCTGAGCTAAACTTAAATTGAGTCAAACACAGCAGGTCAAATTCCCAAGCATCTATTTTGCAGTTTTTTTGCCCATGCTGAGAAAGTATCCATGCTGTATGTTTTAAATCTGAGACAGAGMAGTTTAAGCAAGAAGTCTGCTATATGCTCAGACCTGCATGTTTGCCTTTTTGTTATTACTCCTAATAGAACTTTTAAAGCAGGAAACTTCCTCTGTGTGTGTGAGCACTGTGTGCTTTGTGTCATTTTTGTTACAGGAAATAGCATCTGTTAGCATCTCTTAATCAGCAGCGATCAGCTTCTGAGGTTGCATGGTAGAAGGTGGATTGGGTTTGATGGATTTCTCTTAGTGCTTCTCAAGTCTTGTACAGCAAACTAGCTGGACAGACAGCACTGGAAAGGATGAGGAGACTTGTTTTGAACAATCTACCTTGTGTTAATCACACAGTGTGAATGATACAACTTTATGTTTTTAGGTTTTTTTAGGGTTTTTTTCCCTTTTGAAAGGAAAAATGTAACCAGAAGCAGGTGAGCAAGAAAGAAGTTAAAATAGTCCATGGACTTGCCACTTCCAGAAGAGCATTAGGTGCTTAGAAATAAGTTCAAAAATGCTCATTTAATAAACTTCTAAAGCTTTGATTGCTTTCAAAGCAACATCATTCCTTTTTCCAGGACCTATTGTGRCAATGTAATATTTTGACCTCTGAGCCCTGTTTCTTCAGAAGACTATTTAATGTGAAGGCTGTTATATCCTTCTCTTCATTCACCTCCTTCCTGTGGAAGACTGTTGCGGGAATTAAGGCTCTTTAGATGGAGCTATTGATCYGACCAGTGAATGGAAAACCTTCCATAAATACATAAAGGAAAAGGACCAAATATCTTTAAGTGAAGAGTTGCATTGATTTTGTTCTTTTTTTAGAGAGAGATTTTAGAGATTTTTTGTTCTTTTTTTTGTTCTTTATGTGTAGAGCCAAAATTATTGAGTATATGTGTGTGTTTTCTTATTTTAACATCTAGAATTGATATTACCATAGGCATACATAAGGTCTGTGAAGACCATCTACTTTAGCCTGCTTGCTCCCATCTAGTGCTTGTAATCCTTTGATACTTCTTCTTTTAAAAATTTATTTTCAAATACATGGCAGTGTTTTACTCCAACAGAATATTTCTGTGTGTTTGTTCCAAGAATGCTCCAGGTTTGCACCATGAGTACAGTCTCACTTGAATCTACAGAGTGCATCATCCTTAAATTCTGTGTGATAACATGCATACATTTAATTTGTGTGATTTATTATTATCTACTAATTTGGCTTGCTGCATAAAAGGCCCTAGCTAACTGTGATGTTCAAATGACACTGGTGTGGATTTTAATGTTATCAGATATGCGTTGCCTATCACAACCTTGGCTAAGGTGTCAATGTCATGTTCCAAATTTTCTCTTTATAATGCCACCCAGATCTTCTATCTCCTTTGAAGTTCTGACCACTTTGGCTAGAAAAAAGAAAGAGCAGAAAAATACTGTTTTGAAAGGCTTGCAGGAGTGTTGAAAGCCTGAGTGACAGAATGAGAGTACACAGAAGTCATGATCCTATATCCAAGCATTATTCCTATCCTGTACCATTCATCTGTACATCTGTAGTCTGCGTTGCATGTGAGCATTTTAAACAGGCTCTTGAAAGGGAAAAGTTTGTTTGTTTTGTTCTTTGTTTTCTTCCAGGATTTGAATCTTAAGGAACACATATAACAACTTATATG
The DNA here is from genome assembly GCF_003342845.1 of Nothoprocta perdicaria. NCBI lineage: Eukaryota > Metazoa > Chordata > Aves > Tinamiformes > Tinamidae > Nothoprocta > Nothoprocta perdicaria. The sequence continues at coordinate 1,086,751 of NW_020455988.1, forward strand.
CGGTCTTTATTTTGAAGCTGTAAAAGTGTCTGGAATGGTGTCAGTTGTGTGCTTTTTACTGACTGAATGCAACCTTTTTTTCTGCTGAGTCCTTTTATGGTTTTGCTTTGTCATAACGTGCCTTTCACTTTCATAAGTTTCTCAAAACACAAAAGACATATTTTGTCTTTGGGGCATTTCCATATGTCAGAAATCATTGAATTGAATTCTGAAAGTTTGGTCAAGTTTTTCTTTTTTTTTTCCTGTTTTCTTTGTCTTTTAATTGAAGCAAAAATGAAGGAAATGAGAAAAGGAAAGCCTAGATATTGCAGTACATGGAGACCCCTTTCTGTGTGTTTAAGGGTGATTGTTGTGTCGGGACATGGTATGCATCAGTGCTGCCTCTTGACAGGTTCACTAGGGAGAGACACAAATTAAATTCTTTCACTTGCAGTTTTGAAGCTAAAAGTGTTTGACTGGTTCAGCCCCTGAATGGTGTTTAAGGAATAAAGGGAAAAAGAGCAGGAAGTTCTAATTGGCAAATTACTCCTTGTTATTTAGTTTGGCTTCCAAATTGGAAATTACGATAATGAGGAGCTTTGTGGGACTTGCCCTTGAACAGGACCAGGAGGCTTATTGTTCAATTACCATTTAATGTGAAGATATTCAAGGAACATATTGTAGCATTTAAGCCATCACTTTCTATTAAAGAAGTATTGTAGGGTGTAATGATTTTTAAATCTCTGTGGATGTTTTTTGTGATTTTAAGATGTCTAAGTGTAGTATAGTTTGCAAATGAGAGCTAAAGGGATTTTCTTATTATGTAATATTTAGGAAAGCAGCTTCAGATGTATTCCTCTGGATGTAATGAGTAGACAATGTTTCTGTATTCAATAACACGAGGAAACTTCATATTAACATTCATCTCCAAAATAATTGTTTTTCAGGGTAAATGTGTACATTTAACCTTTTGCAAATTCTAACCTATGTTGCTTTTAATTTTTAACAATATTATTGGCAATTAAATGCGATATTGAGTGTATTCTCATCCTGAAAATACAATTAGGAATGTGCTGTTAACTCATGTAAATTCACTCCTGAAAGTCTTGAAACTTTACCTGATTGCTTACCTGATTTTAAAGGCACTATTGGCAATAGTGTTTGGATAGTTAAAGTACTGATAAAAAGAACTGGATTGTGGTTTTGCAGACTGTGACTTGGAGTTATGTTTTGTATCCTGTTGTTCTCTCCTGTGCTTTCTTGGTGCAAATGATGCTTTCCTTTTCTTTGCCTTTGAAAGGAAAGATTAGTCTTAACTATTCTCCCCTTTTTCTTCTGTTGGAGTAGGCAGTCCTGATAAAAACCTAGATTTGGCTCTGAGTGATAAAAGTGACAAATGCTTTACTAAGTGTCATTCAAAATCTAAAAATAAAAAGCATTTAGTGGTGATACTGTGAATGGCATACTTAAAAGCAAGTATCTTGAGCTCTAAGAAGCATTTCTTACAGCACATGTTCTCTTGCCTGTGTCTGTAATTGACCCTCCTCTCCAAGCCGCAGGCTCAGAATAGCCAGTCCCAACCAGCTGATTTTTCATTTCTCGGGGTTCACGTTAATTAAAATGGCAAAGTAGAATACTGGAAAAGAATTAATTTGTTCAGTGTGTTTTTTTCTGAAACAGTTCCTTTCAACCCAAGTTTTGGCCTAGAGCAAATGCACTTATTGCCTTTTTTTTAACCTCTTAAAGCAGAGGCATGCAGTAGGAACACAGTTCCTGAACTCTAGTGATGCTGCTGGATGCTCTTCTCACACTGTCTGTTATTGTTTCTGTATGAGTAGATGACCAGTGGATGATTCATAGTCTTGCCCTCCTGCCAGTACAGAGAGCTATTTGAGAGCAAGCCCACTGGCAGTTTAGTTCATGTTTTTTCTTTGGATTAAGCTGGGAACAAGAAAACTAATTCATTTAAAGGAAAAAAAAAAAGTTTGCAGTTTTGAATGCTATTCTGTTACAGTTACATGTTACTGTGTGGGAGCATATGTTCTTACAATCAGTGTATATACAAATGTATATGTAGACACATATGTACTCGTATACACAGGGTGCTAAAAGTGTTAGCAGATGATGGCATTCAAGTACTTCATATTTATACATTAGTAACCAAAAATGTTCCTCTTTGGAACTGGTCCCTTAGAGAATGTGGTAATTCAGATCAGTTTCACAGTAAAGCCAAAAAGCTGCTTTCAGATATGCTGATATGCTGAGCTCCTGTGTGTTACAGCCAATTGCATTATATACAGACACTCTAGTACAGACACATTATATACAGACACTCTCCCTGGGAGACTGCATGGCAGTAAGCGAGGGATGCAAACACGGGTATTATTGGGCAATGAGGAATAAAGAGACAAGCCCAAGGCCCTTGTTGATCTAATACAGGGCATAGCTTTACTGATTTGACTGATCCAGTGATGAATAATGCCTTGTTTGTCACATACTAGTCAGGTATGTTAAAGAAAGGATTCCTGTTGACATTTTTGATCACTGGGTTATTTCATCTCATGTTTGCTTTGAACCTCTGGCTAGTCTCTCATGATCCAGGGGAAGGCCTTGAGCTCCCTGATTACAGGGAGCTCACGAAGAGTATTTGTCCCCGAAATATCCAGCATCTCCTGCCTGAAGCAGGAGATTCAACCATAATATAAAGCAGCAAAATGGAAGAAACATTTGGAGATCAATACGGGCAGTTGTATTCTCCCCCTTTGGCCTTTGCTGGAAGGGATTAAGCAGCGGGTGTCATAGATGATCAAGTACCAAAGCTCAAAAGGACAGCAGTGCCACTGCACTCCAGTCCATCACAAACAGGCCATTGTGTATTTCCTTCCTTCAAGGAAGGAGAGAATAAAATTATCATCTTAGAAGTCTTCATGTTCTTAAAAGTTCCCCTTTAAGATCTTTGGAAGTTGTACACTAATTTAAAAAAAAATAATAAAAATAAAGATTAGTTAAAGTAGACCTTGCTGTAGCAGTAGACCTTGCTGTAACTTTCCTAAGATACCTAAGACAATGTTTGGATAGTTGACAATTTGATTGATTTTGGCAGTGCTCTGAAAGCTTAGTGGTGCTCAGTACGTTCTACCAGTGAAGCACAATCACAAGTAATGTAAATGATGCTACTTAAGGATGGGCCGTCAAAACTTAATTAAATTTTCCCATCTGAAATGTTACCAGACTAGCTTTCTGGTGGTATATCATATCTAGATAAGTTTTAAATGGTACAGTAGTTTCTGATTTGAGAGAAAGAAGCCAACATAACAGATTTTCAGTGTGTGTGCCCTTTTTTAAGGAGGGATAATTTAACGCACTGAAGCATGAGGGCTGTATCAAAACTTGCTGGACTTGCTGCTTAGAGAAGTATTGTAAAATCTGTGCAGGGATATAATAATAGGGACATTCCACTTGCATAGCTAAAAATGTGTCATAGAAGCAGAATGTCTCCCTGTATTTTCCATGTGTGATTTCTTAGCTGCATCTGTTGTGACCTGTGTATCACAGACGTTGTCTAGGGCTTCATGAACACCAAATTCTTCCTGTTCATTACCATGTTCTCATGAACCATAAGTGACAAAGGAGTAAATGCCACACAAKATGATAGCCCTTTGTCCTCCAGCTTGGAGGTCCTATCACCAGTCACTGTAACTAAGTATTTACAAATGCGCTAGAATGTTTATTCTCTTGTAAATCTTTTAAAACTTTACATGCTTCTAGATACACATTGTGACTCAGGGAGTTCTAGATTTAAGTCCTTTATGCGTGAGGAGTGTAGCCTTTTGAGTWGAATCATTTTTCTGCCTTTTCAGACTGCCAGCTAATTTTTTCCTTAAAGTTTTACCATAACTTCCTAATACAACTCACTTATCACTGTAACACCCCTTCGAGTACACCTAATACACTTCAGTCAGCTCTTTTAACATCAGGGTCAGACTGGAGTGAAAAAAAAAAAAAGGGTTCATCATATATACTTTCTTCTGAGATCCTCTTTGATAATTATTCTGAGTAGGAAAAGAATTTAATAGAAGGTCTTGTTGGTGCAGAAGACTTCTTCTAACCAGGTGAAAATTGTCCATAATACTGATTTTTCAAGATGAATGATCTKTAGTCATCATCAAGGGGTTGATGGAATTGTTATTTGTTTGGGTGCAGTTGTGGTAAAATGCTTTGTCTCCCTGTTGCTTTAATGAAGACATGGAAAGAAACCATAATGTGCAGCATCCTGAAATGCCCCCCCCCTTTGTGTTATCTTGTGATCATTATGTTAAACTGATGAGTGAAAGGAAAGAAAAGGTGTTGGGACCTTTGAACCATTAGGCCATAGATGTCCTTAGGTTGTGAGGACAATTCCTTTTGATCTAATAACTGACCATATAYTTTTGTCTAGGAAATGTATTAAGATTGTTGAGATCACAGGTTATGCCTAAACGTGGCACAAAACAGAATCCATCGTGTATATATATATATACACACACTATATATTAGACATATGCATGTGTATATCTAAAAAATGGACAAGTGTATGTGTGATTGTATGTATAAAATCTTGCATAGATGATCAAATGGTTAATTCATCTCCCTTAAAAAAATGTGTCTTAATCTAGTTCACAGCTCTTGGAGCTAACATTTCTCTACTAGAGTGAAGGGCTGTCTAATCTGAGGGGTCTGTTCATGTATAGCTGCTTATAAACCGTAATAAGGTCACATCTTAACCTTCTCCTTGATAAAATAAAGAGATTAAACTCTTAAGCTTTTCACTCTGCAGCGAATTTCCAAGCCCTGACTAATACTATTTAGCTGTTTTCTGAACCATTTGCAAATTGTCACATTCATGTTTTAAAAAGAATACCAGCATTGATCATGTAATTTCAGTAATTGTCTAGCTAATGCAATATAACATATAGGCATTGCCTCACAGGGTATCTTAAGCCTGAACTAGAACATCTGCAGATGCTCCTCTCATAGTTATTAACCATGACCTTGGAGGCCTTCTGAACTCGTATGTGTCTACCACACAGTTTCCCAGGCATGACTCTGACTCTCATGCTTTGTTCCTGAAGATGGGATTTTTGCACTTGGTAGTGGTCTAGATTTTTCTTTGGGGGGGGGGGGGGGGCGGGATACGACACGGATGTGGAGATGAGATGTCCTTTGCACAATTGTTGATTCAGTCCATTTACATTTAACTCTGTATTGAGATGCCAAAACCATGTCATTGTAACTGAAGCTCTCCTTGCTGAGAGTCATACCAGCAAGGGGACTTGGGTAGGTCCAGCATGTCAGAAAGGTGGGTTCTGTTCCATCTAAGAAAGTGGGATTCGAAAAGATCCTACTAGTAACCAGACTTAGAAATAGCTGAAGCCTTTTTTTTATGGATGTGTGTTTGTATGTGCAAATATATATATAAAATGTGTGTGCATACATATTGATTAAAATGTATGTGTACAGTCTTATACTTAAAGCAAAATTGAATTTAAATTCAGCAAATTTAAAGCAAAGTTAAATCTAATCCCCACAATGGTAAGTTCTCCTTTCTAACTTAAAGTGCTTTGTAGTTACTGAAGAAAYAATTGTGCAGGAAGTTCAGCATGAGCAGAAGATATTTCTAATGACAGATAATGGATGCTGCGAAGCTTTGGTCTTCTTCCTGACTCTTCTAGCCCTGAGTTGGTGCTCAGTGTTAGGCAAGTGCCCTACAGCTCCTACGGAGCTCTGCTTGCCATGCTTACCATGCTCAGGCGGGCAGGGTGCCCTCCTGGCAGGGCTGGACTGCAGCCAGCACCTGCTGTGCAGTCACTTAGAGCTGCCTCCCATCTCTCTCTCAAGTACTGCAGACCCTTGGATCCTCTGAAAGTCCAACCTAGGATGTACTTTCAGAATAAGAAGTTTCCTTCAGCATTTCTGAAAAGCTGAATATTTTAAAATCTTATTCTGTTTGCACACTTAAATCATGATGCAAGCTAGGCTAATACACATCTGTGCAGATGTAAATGAGCAAGTGCTTACACCTTTGCTCACAGCAAACACCTCTGAGAAGCACTATTTTTATAGCCAGTGCCATTCCTGGTTTYCTGGAGCTATTATAGTAATATGATATTGCACATATTGACTTCTATGCAACTAATATACTGTGATTATACAGTGTTTAATTTTTCAGTGCAGACTGTGGTGCTAATGATATCCACACAAACAGTGGCAGTGTATATTAGTCTGCAATGTATTAAATGTAACATATTGACTTATTTTACTGTTCATAGGTTTATGCTCCTGTTGGTCCTAACATGCAATGGCCTGACTTTGTCTTTTACCAAACATCTAAAGTGAATGATAAGTATTATGTATCTAGTGTTCAGAAAAACAGCAGTATCATCAGTATCAACAAATTTTGGATATGGACCTAAATTTGGAAGGCATGGTTCTAGTTTTGTTATTGTTTGTGAGCATACTAATTCTGTTGATTCTGTCAAACTGAGTCTTTCCGGGAATCAAATGAAACTTTAAGTAAAACACTGTCACTTTTACCAAACAGAACTTTTTTTTCTGGGTTGATTAGCTTAGAGCATGACATTATATTACCCTTAAGCTATGTGGCCCTATGAAGAGGTGAAGTGGCAGTGCACTGGGCTGGGTGCTTTCCTTGCTCAGCTGCAGCGTGCACAAGCCAGGGTAGTGTGGTGCCACAGGTGCTGTGAATGACCTCAAATGAAGTTGGGAAATGCTCAGGTGCTCTTGGGATGTCTGAAGAGCAATTATAAACCCCTATGATGATGAGGCCAGGGCCTCCTTTCCTGCACCTGGGGCAGAGCTGTGACCTTCCTCCTGGCCCTGGAGAGTGGGCGACAGCTGCTTCTAGAAGCTTGTCTTAGACCATGTAAATCTACATGCACGTAGAGAAGGACGAGGTGAACCTAGAGGTAAAACTTTCTACACTCTTTTGAAAGAACATGTTGCTATTTGTATGTGCTTTTGGATAATAATATTAGGTTTATTTTTTTCAAACCTGGAAGTGCTTTGTTTTAAAAATGTGTGACATATATGGAGAGGTTAATGTGTCTCAGCAGAAGGACGTGGCTCTTCTCCATTATTAAGACACTAGTATCTGCTTGTTGGAGCTTGTTCCCTTGAAGTGACAGCCCTGAGGTGAGGGGCAACTGCTGGGGTGCTCATAAAGGAAAAGGTGGCTGAAGCTGTTGACTTGGCTTTATTTGCACTTAGACTAGAATTTTTGGAGGGGAAATGAATGTCAGGACAAATTGGCATCTTGCCTTTCTAGGGTGGTTTCCGTATTTTTGGAGTAAAAGACTAAGTTGACCAAAGACTGTCTGTTTCCATCCATCACTGAGCTCAACACTGCTAAATTTACAGAGATAGGAAAATCATAGAATAAAATGTTTTTACTGGAGAAAACTTATCTATTTGATTTAAAGAAGCAGCATGAGCAACTTTAAAATAACCTAAGTAAAACATGCTTTAAAATCATCTAAGAAGTCCTGCAAGCTTCCTTTCTTCTGGAAGTATTGAGTTTTATGTGTCAGCATATTTTTATGCCCAGTAAAATGCACACTGAGAAGAATCCTTCTCTTCTGATACTCAGCTCTACGTAGTTTCCTTGGCAGGATTTTCAATATGCTGTTACATCCTGAGAGGCCTGTGCTGCCTTCCATTGAGAATAAGGTGTATGTTAAATAGATTATAAAAGCTCTTGGGAAGAGATTTTTATCACTGTGTTCATTAGTCTTGTAGTCACATCAAAGCCTTTCTGCTAAAGGATTGCTGTCTGGTTTCTCACTGCTTATGAGTAAGCAAGRAAAACTTAGATTTATAAGCTGCTTGTATATATCTTTGGGAAAGAAAGAACATTTCCAACAACTTCTACTTAAGTTATTGAAAGTACAGTTTCTTCTCTATGTTTTTTTTTGTGTATGGGATGTATTTTGCTTATTCTAAAGATAGCCTGAACTGTAATTATTGACTATTTGTTCTGAGCAGTTGTGGAGAGAATGACCAATATGCACAAGCTGTTTTTACCCTATTGCTATACATTAAGCAATGTACGAGGTGAACTGTGTTTGGATTCTGTACATTTACAGAGGTCTTCCACCAGTAAAAGGGATGAATTATCAGTCTTCAACTCCAAATAATAATATCTTTGAACTGCTATGTGTAATATATAGTAGCAATAGTTTAAATAGTAGTGCTTACTCTAAAAGGTTTGGTGCTTTGAAATATAGAGAAGAGATAGTGAACCAGGAGCAAGTAAATGCTCYTTCTGTGTTTCTCTTTGTGCTTTGATGTATTATTATCACACTATTTGTAAGCATTTTCTTTGTTATTRTAACTAGTAAGATATGGAGAGTCATATTAATATGGTAAAGTTCAGTAGCAAAATCAAGAAATTTTCATTAAGCTTTTAGTTGACCAGTGACACAAGTTTCAATACTTCAGGATAAACATTGCTTTTATCACATAGTCTTAATACTTCTCATCACTCGTGGGACATTGCAGCATATAATATATCCTCATATGGGTAGTTTGTGCATGTCTCCATTTAGAATTGCCTCCCTTTTTGTACCCTCTGCTGTCCATGGAGTTAAGGGCAGGAAGGCAGACAGTGCAACCTCCCTGGTATGCTCTAGTATTTGAGGAGTGTGCTYGCTTTTTAATCATTTTTTTTCTCCTTAAGGCACAGTGAAAGTTGAGAAGTATAGGGAAAYGATAGCTTTCCAGAAGACAGATCAAGTATTGCTACATAAATTGACAGCAATGGCAGAGTAGTCCTATGTTTGTTAATCAAAAGCACTATCGAGAGCTGTCTTACAGCAGTGCTTCAATGAAACTTTACTGAGTATCCACATAAGCTGTGAGTATCCTTCCAAGGACAGAATTTAGCAGTAGGACTGTATATGCATCTTGGTTTTGATACTGTGAATTCTCTGAGTTTCTCATTACACTCAGTGTAATCAGACCCTCTTGATGTGTGTGCTTGTGGATGTATGGTTTACATTTACTGGTGAAGAGGTTATGCTCTCCTTGCTACAGGCATTTAATTCTTGGTATGTTAATGGAAGTCTTTGTATAAATTGAGTGGAAAATATGAGTCACAGTTTCCTTTCTTTCTATCTATATACCCTGTACAATAGCAAGGAAAGCATGTCAGCATTTTGTATGGTGCTCTTCGGAGCAGAGATTCCTTGATATACAGCTTCTTCCTGTCCTTATGTTGGTATAAATTATTTCATCATATTGTTGCATGAAGGACAGAGGAAGCAAATGAGTAGTGAAACAGTTAAGTGGTGGTTTATGAAGTTTTTATTTCSCTATCATGTTTGTATAGTGCACCAAGTTATGTTGCGCGTTCTGTATCATTGTTAGCAATTATGATTGTTGCATGAGATGCCTAACTTTGCCAAGGAAAGGGAGAAATCTGCTCTGTGATTCAGGCTGGTAGAGCTCTTGATTATTTAGTTGCAACTGACTTGGATTTCGAAGGTGACCTTCTTGTGCAGGCATCAAGGTACATTGCAGGCACGAGGATGCAGCAGCACTTGTGTTGCTGACCTTCTGACTCTTCAGCAATGATGACCTTGTCATGTCCCTCCTCTCTTGCTCACCCTTCCCAGGTAAYGAAGCTTATTATCCAACTGAGAAGTTCAAAAGCATCTCTTAATGATGCCAGTCTGATGCTCTGACAATAGGAGAGGAGGAACAATATTACTCAGAATTTTTCTTACTCTCCCTTGTCTGTTTTAGTTTTGTACTGTTTCTTGAGTTGCAATTTGTGAGAAGAGATGGTCAGATAAACAAAATGAAATAAAACCCCAAACCAAAAATGCTTATACAGACTATAGAAATAATAAATAATAGGAAATGTTTTTCCCCACTCTTTTTTAATGATAAAACATATGCATATATAATAATAAAAATTGTAGTTAGAACTCCTACAGCCAGAAACACTTCTTAGACTTCAATCATGTAAAACCAGACTCTTTATTCCTACTGTTGCTGAGGAAACTCAGAATTATAGGCTCTTGATTCCTACTGTTGAGTAGGAAATCAATCAATTGAGCAATTTCACTGAGAGGTAGASACTCAAACCAACTTAAGGTAATTACTTTGTCTATTAGTGTTTCCTTGAATGCATAATACTTGTGGTTCATAGAATCATAGAGTGCTTAAGGTTGGAAGGGACCTCAGAGGTCATCTAGTCCAACGCCCTGCTCATGCAGGGTCACTTAGAGCATGTGGTACAGGGCTGCATCCAGACGAGTTTTAAAGATGTTCAAAGAAGGAGACTCCACAACCTCTCTGGGCAGCCTGYTCCAGGGCTCTGTCACTGTCAAGAAATGTTTTCTTAAAGTTCCTGTGGAAMTTTTGGTGCTTAAGTTTGCACCACCRTTTCCCCTAGTCCTATTGCTGGCCACCACTGAAAAGAGGCCGCCCCTTCCTCCTCCCTCCCTCCCTTGAGGTATTTATACAYGCTGATCAGGTCCCCCCTCAGCCTTCTCTTCTCCAGGCTGAACAGACYCAGCTCTCTCAGCCTTTGCTCATATGGCAGATGTTCCAGGCCTCTGATCATCCTGGTAGCCCTGCGCTGGACTCTTTCCAGCAGCTCCACATCCCTCTTGTACAGGGGAGCCAAGAACTGGACACAGTACTCCAGATGTGACCTCACCAGGGCTGAGTATAGGAGGATGGTCACCTCCCTCGACCTGCTGGAGACGCTCTTCTTAATGCACCCCAGGATCCCGTTGGCCTTCTTGGCCACCAGGGCACACTGCTGCCTCATGGTCATCTTGTCGTCCACCATGACACCCAGGTCCCTCTCTGCGGGGCTGCTCTCCAGCAGGTCAATCTGTACTGGTGTCCAGGGTTATTCCTCCCCAAGTGCAGGACCCTGCACTTGCCCTTTTTGGAAACTTCATGAGATTTCTCACTGCCCAGTCCTCCAGTCTGTCCAGGTCCCTCTGGATGGCAGCACATCCCTCAGGGCTATCAGCTACTCCTCCCAGTTTGGCATCATCAGCAAACTTGCTGAGGGAGCACTCCAGCCCTTCATCCAGGTCATTAATAAGTTGAACAGGACCGGACCGAGGACCGACCCCTGGGGGACACYRCTAACTACAGGTCTCCAACTAGACTCCGTACCATTGACTACCACTCTCTGCACCCTGCCACTGAGCCAATTCCCAATCCACCTCCTCGTCCACTCATCTATCCCACACCTTTGGAGCTTGCCCAGGAGGATGCTGTGAGGGATGATGTCAAAAGCCTTGCTCAAGTCCAGATAGATGACATCCACCACTCTGCCCTCATCTATCTAGCCAGTCACTCCATCATTAAAGGCAATCAGGTTAGTCAAGAATGATTTCCCTTTGGTGAATCCATGCTGGCTACTCCTGAGCACCTTCTTCTCCTCCACGTGTCTGGAGACAGCAGCCAGGATGAGCTGCTCCATCACTTTTCCAGGAATGGAGGTGAGGCTCACCGGCCTGTAGTTGCCTGGSTCGTCCTCCTTGCCTTTTTTGAAAACCAGAGTAATCTTGGCTTTCTTCTAATCCTCCGGCACCTCCCCTGTTCTCCAGGACCTTCTGAACATGATGTGGTTTCCAAACGATTTTGTTTAGCATCAGAACAAATTAAAAAATCTTTGCTTGGCAAAGTATTAAATTAAGAAGCAGAAAAATAGTGATTAGAGGTTTGRGCTGTTGGGTTTTTTGGTTGTTTTGCTTTTTAATAGCTCAATGAGGTGATGCCTGTTCTAAAGTTAAGAGAACAACCAAGCAAACACCTCCAAAGCTAGTATCAGCAGTGATTGTGCCTRAAACAAACTGGTGGAGGGCTGTACTCTTAAAAGTTTCTGATGTTATTAAAGAATAAAGTAGATATCAGTGAAACTGTGGTGTGATAGCTCTGTATACTACCAAGATAGAGAGATCTGTTTTGTGCATTCAATGGAAATCTCTTCCCACMGCTATAAAACAATTTGCTTCTGTCATCAGGGGGTAAAGAGGCAGTTGTCTTCCTGTTCTGTTAAGGGTATTTTTCTCTACTCTTTAATGTTCAGGGAAATGCCTCATAGGAAGAGATTGTTCACAGTTATCCAATATTGCTATTACATTTCCTTAAAAAATTCTTTATTCTGTCCCTATTTCCRAAGAAATGCAGAACCTCAGAAGTCATCCTGTCTACCACTTATTTTGCCTGTCTTGCTACCTGATTCATAAGTAAGCTTGTGAGATTGTTTGACTGAAAGAAATGGGGCATTTTGCAGAGTAATGTAATTCTCAACACAGAGACAAGSTGCTTGTCATCTAACTTGACAGTGTGCCTTAACCTCTAGAGTTTTTGCTCAGTTTGAATTTGCTTGGTTATTTTAATATATAGTACCTGACTAAATGATACTTGTGGCCAGTTGTGTGGTGTTTTGGGTATGACTTCAGTCCCAGKATGTGAAAGATGATGATTCATAATAAAGCTTATTTTCAGCAGTAGTGTTCAAAAGTGGATCGTGCTGTAGGATAGTTAGGAGAATAAATTGTTAGCAATTTTCAGGTGTCTTTTAGAGCATTGGTTATGACTTGCATTATAAAAAGGGATAAAAGATTCATTATTTCAATTATAGGGTTTCAGACCCTTAGGAGAGATGCCTTACAGGAAGATAAGATTCAGGGTTCATTCACCTGAAGTTTAAGGTATCGATGGAAAAAGACCAAGTCTGATTTCTTCGTAGTCACCCAATTAATTAAAGAAACAAATCAAAATGTCATTACCTGGTAACTGAATTATATGGTTTCAAGCATTTATTTGAAAAGATTGTTTTATTAGCTTGATCATAGAAGCAACTGAGCTAGAGGAGGTGGGAAAGTATACAGCAAAGGATCAATGCCAACTGCTCATCACCTCATTCAGCTATTAAAAGGATAAACAGAGCTTAAAGGATAACAGAGCTCTATTTAAATAGAACTGTGAATGAATTTCTTTTCTAAAATAAAATGTTAGCGGAAAACTGATTTTTGTCCAGCTGTTATGAAGGCAGAGCAGCTTTGTGTACATGTAGTCTTTGCTGGAACTGAGAAAATGATTGTGAGTACCTCAGGAGAGATTTTATAGTTTTCATGAATAACTCTAAGAGATTCTCTGTTACAAGAATATTCATAACTGTCATTTTCACCTGATAAGATGTAACATAAAATTAAATATCTTTTATTTGATAAATTTACATGTGAATTTTAATAGATAAGTATATAAAGACTGGATATGACCACCTTTATTCTAGATTAGAAATATTAAACATGCCACTACATAATAACCAGAAGAACTCAATTAAAAGTTGGACATGAAGACAATATTTGAAAAAATTCTCTCTATTTTGTTTCTTGTACTAGCTGAGCTGCTTTAATACATATTATGAGCTAACTCCTTTTGATAGCTTAAGCATGTTTTTACTTATGCAAGGTAATACTGATATGCCACAAAAAAGAGAGAAAAAAAAAATCAAGAAAATCACCCCTGTAGCCTTCTCTAGAATTTAAGCTTTCCCCATGGGGGAAAAATGGGATGTGGCTTGGGTYCTGTAAGGAGAACAAGAGCCTCCTGGGGCTGCCCCAGCTCTGTTTGGCGGATACGTCCAGTGGGACTGACGAGGATGCCTGCCTGTCGGCCATGCAGCAGGCTGGTGGCAAGTGGCGCGGCTGCTTACGGCACAGCCCTACTGCTTGGGTAGCCTGTAGGACAGTTTGTCTTTGAAGCCTTTGCCCTGGTGAGGGCTGGTACTTCTTGGTACTGGGAGAAGGGAGGAGGCAGCATGATCCACACTACRACTCATTCTCCTTATTCTCTTTGCCCACTTCAACAAGCTGTCTGGAACCAGTCCAGAATCTGAGCTGTGATTGGGAGCATCTGCTTAGTGTATCTTTTCCTTTCCCCCAGCCCTTTGATGTGTTTACCTGAGAAATGATCTCTTCCACAAACATCCTTAGAGCAGCAAGTGGCAACAGGCAATTGTTGAGGCCAGTTAGTCTTGGAGCCTTAAAGTGATTCATTCTGCAGCTGTCTTGCTCCTCTGTATCAGCACCTTGGAAAAAGTTTGGGAGGCAAACATCTTATTGGAAGAAGAGTTGTCAGCCTGTTGGTGCAGGTCATGTCTGAAGGTCTATGCTTTGCTATGGCTGTTTAGATTTGCACTGTGTCATCTAATTTGTTTAAGGTAACTTGTAGCTTTGAGACAAGGCCGATTATTTCCAGAACCCAGATAAGAACTGGTCCCATTTGGTATGGGCCATAGACTTTGTTTCACTACATTTGCTTTGCAGTAGAGGAACAATACCAAAAGAAATGACTGTTATCACTAAGCCATCCTTTCGATCTGAAGAGTTGGATGAGAGGACTTGTTAGGGAAAAGCATTGGGAAGTAAAGAGGGTGGGATATTAATATCAAAAGATGTAGAGTCAAGTTCTGCTAATACCTTTTTATGGAAGCAGGAAGGCAGTGAGCAGRAAGGTACTTTTGTCTAATCTAACTTCTTTAGAAGCTGGTGGAAAAGAATTGGGAACYTGCCATTTGTTCCTAATTTTGAAGTTGTAGTTAAAAGCAGTGCTCAGGGCTAAATTCTATGCAGGCACTGAAGTCTGAAGACATCGGACCAATCTGAGAATCCCATATTTAAGGAATGATGTTAAATGGCACTCCTCAATGAGTGGTGATGAATATAACTAAGGACTGGAATAACAAATATCCTTCATTCTAGAGAACTGTTCTTGTCAGGTAAATTATCTATGCATCTTTAACAATTACATTCACTGTATGTTCACTGTATCCTATAAATTTAATTAATCTGTGTCAATATAGCTTTTCAAATTTATTCATTTCAAATCTATTTCAAGCTATGATAATCCAATTACCTTTTAACGCAATGCATGAACCTTTCTGTCCAGTTGCAGTAACATACAAGAAAACATAAAAGAAAAAAAAAAAAACCCTTAAGGATGGTACCTGTCTAGAAAACTGTACTTGTATTTGTATGCCTGTATATTTATATTGCATATAGAATGCTATGACCACAAGTTATCCCCTCAATCTTGCATATTGAAGGAAGAACAATTTAAAACTATACTGGATTTTATACATACATGCACATACAGAGCTATGATAGAAAAGCCCTCTGAATTCAATTAGATGTTAAAATGAGAGCAAATGTCTGTTGCACTGTACTATTGGCAAACAAAAGTATCTCAAAGCTGCAAAGTCTCGAGCGTTTGCTTCAGCCATGTTGGCTGAMAGCTTCAGTGACTGAGTTTTCATTTCTTGGTTAATGACTGGACACAAGAAAGGGAGAGGATTTAGCATATGAGCTGAAAATGGGGGGTTYTCATTAGAAATGGCGAGGTGTGCAGGGGTGGTGTATTTACCATGCTACCTTGTAAGGACTGAGAGGCAGTGACTCAGCATTTTGCAGGCACAGAGGTGATCAGCACTCAGTTACCTAGGTYGTGTGGTGGCTAGCTTCCTAAACGAGGGAAAACTTCTACCGACACATTCCCAATTGGCAACTTCTTTTAAGGTACCATTATTTCTCTGGTTGTCATTTTTCTTGTTGATAGGATCACCACTTGCTGTATCTTTTTGTGGACTTAAGCTGTCAGTAGCTGTACTGTGTGCGTGTGGCCTGATTGCACTGTATTTAGGCTCTTCATAAAAGAGGTGAAGAAAGGCATGCGAGTAGATCTGCCTTTTTTTTTTTTTTTTCCTCTCTTTGTTAGCAACTAATTTTCATTGGCTGATGGAAACATTTTGAGGGTTTTTTTGTGTCATAATTTAGTAAACATTTTGTTTCTAATGTTCTAATGAGTTCTCATCTCATTAGAAGCTGAAAGACAATTATAAAATTTAATGTGACAGCTTAATGAGGCAATAYCTACTTAACTTCATCTGCTAATCATTCCTTTCCTCATAAAATATTTGTAAGGCTTAAACTTCATTTATTTTTGACAGCAAACTTCATCCTTATGTTTCGGTTGGTAACTGTTACTGTTATGTTACTCAGTTGGTAACAATTGCTTCAAAATATCAGAGAGGGAAAAGAATTAAGTATTATTTGTTAAGTGGTGATCAGGTTTCTTAAAAAAAAAAAAAAAAAAAAAAACCARCYGTCTTAGTAGAAGAGCATGCAGGTTCTTTTTCTTTTTAAGCTCTTCATTAACCAAGGTTTAGAATCAGAAGAAGCCTATTTTAGGTTTCTTCATGAGAAGCCTCTCATGAAAAATGTAAAAGGCATTAATTTCTGACTTTTATTACTTTTGAGATGGGCTTTAGTTGATCTTGATTCTTGAATCAGTTGTTTTTTTGAGGGGGGAATGTATTCAGGAGACTGTAAAATAGAATTTGTGGGCTCTCAGATACATAACTGATTTTTTCCTTCTGCAGAAGAAGAATTAATTCTCATRTAGCTTCAACAGTGTTAGTCTTGAGACTATGTAGCTACTGCTAAAGCTATGGCTTGTGTTCAGCACCCAAACAAACATTTAATATCCTTGCTGTGACTGTAACCCACACACTGTAGGCAGCAAACAAAGCCCATGTTACTCTGGTGCACAATATGACTCCTACAATGTCTGGAGGTGATTAACAATATGGAAAACAAGCTTTCGTGAATATAAGTATATCTGTCTTTCTAACCAAATTCTCCTATGGGCTTTGAAATTCCAGTGCTCTGAGTTCCTTAGAAATCCTTTCAGTAACTGAGGGATTTTTCTTGGAAAAGTATTTAAAAGGATTTTTTTWAAAAAGTGTCTTGTGGCGAAGTAGAAGGGATACTGTTTCTCAGTCACCAGCTACAGGAGCATTTCAAGTCTTCTGCAGTAGAAATATGACTGATGATGCAGTTCTCCTTTATGCAGATGCATCTTTTGATTTCTTCTCCTTTTCCTCTTCAAAGGTTTAAATACTTTCTTAGGTCATCTTGTAATGTATTTCAAAGCTTTACTGCTTTGTGTGCAATGGAATCCAGTCTGTGACACTTTTGGGAAGAGGAAGGGTTAACTCTTACAGCAGAATTAACTGTCCTATGAAACAGTGCAAGAGTAATTAAATAATATGTTTGATCCAGTCTCCTTGTGCTTTGAAGTTCATGTAGAGAATTAGGAAGCCAAGTTCTGGCTTCATTTAGCATTTCTGTTCCTTTTACTCTTGTATGCACACCAGTAGCCATATGCGGCAAAGATGAGGGATTTATTTAACCTCTGTTCAGCACGGTCAGTTTATGCACAGGCGTGTGGCACACATCTTCTGCTGTGCCACAAAACTGCCAGACTTTGCAGCTAAGCAGTCAAGACTGGAGGCGACTTCTCTCTGCCCCTTTCCTGCTACTGATACAATGTACACTATCAAGATTTATTTTGAGAATTTGATAAAAATAAGATAATCTGTTTAGCTTGCATCAGAAAGTGCACAATGAAAGAACAGCCCTTAAAGATGCTGCAGCTTTCCTTGGGGCCCCTGTTGTGCTGGTGCTGTGACGGGAGGAGCGCGCTGTCCCCAGGAGTCACCTTGCAGCAGAGCGGGCAGGGGACGAGCGTGCAGCTCCCACAGCGCTTGTAGTGCTGAGGTACTGCGAGCAGCCGGCCCTAGCCTCCTGTTTGCCATGTGGCAGGGCTGAATGCTCTCATATTAAATGGTTGCTTTGAATGAATTTATGTGTACCAATGTAGAAATAAATAGGAAACTGCATGTCTGGCAAACTTTACTGTAAGGGCCAACTGTACCCTGTTTATACTATTCCTCAGTGTAAAGAGGCTTGAATCACTGAGACTGCTGTTGCTCTTTATTGGACTCTGGTAATAGCACTTGGAAAAGCATTTAATTGCTGAAGGAAATAATAAATATTTTAGTGGTATAAAAGGGCTATGTTTCATGTTCTTTATTAAATCTTTGCTTTCTTGTCACTTCAGTGTAGATGGAGCATCATGTTTTTTTATAAGGTGAGACACAGAGAGAGCTGTTGGTTATGGATTTTCCCTAGGGAGAAAAAAGTAAAACTCTATCAGTAGCTCATCTGATTTGGWGTATATGTGAGGATGACCCAGGAGGAGTGGGGAAAGACAGCCAGATGTCAACCTGATGGGAAACTTTTGTCCTTTTCTTTGCAGGGTATGGAGTGTTTCATGAAAGGATAATAAACATATGGAATAAATTAGTAGGAAGGCTAAAAGCATACATGAGTTCAAGCAAGACATACCTACGTTCATTGGTTTCTGGAGAAAGGTGGTATTGAGAGATATTGTGAAAAAACAGCATRGCTGGATTAACTCCATCCCAAAGAAAGATATTTTGGGCCAGATGGCTTTTTATTCTTAATGTTTATGTTTTGTTTGTTTAACATTTTTTTCTAGATAGTTGTTCTAAAAAACCYGTCACCAGCCTAGTGATGTAGGAGAATGAGGTTGACTTATGGATATAGCGGTGCTATTGTGTTGGTAACCCCACCCTTGCTGTGGGCAATAGAGTAGGGAACACTTAAGAGAATAGTCTGTATTTTCCAGCTCTGCTGGCATCTGTCATGAGCTGTGTTCTTAGAGTACTTTGCAATTGAAGTCAAAGTTTTGTAACTGGCAAGTTAATTGAGATGTCTTGGCTTGGTCAGCAAAAAGGCAAAGGCTGCTGTCTTGAGGCACTTGAAAGGAATTGCCCCTGATTATTAAAGCTTGCCTTTACAAGTGAGGCTTTGAGTGATATGAAGATTGTGCTGCATGGATGGCTACTCGGACAGTGTTTGTTTTCAGGACTTCCTTTCGTTTTTCTGATGGCAAAATATGTTAGTTGCTTTATTAGTGATGTAGAAAATAGGAATGTTTTCAAAAGCAGGACTTCTGGACTCTTGTCAGTTGCTGAGGTTACTGCTTTTCAATTGCCATGAGTGTCTGAGATCTTCGTTGTTTGGGACTCTGAAATGCCCAGCCCTACTGTGGTGAATATAATTAAAAATAAATACAAATATAGAATTTAGTCATGGCTGAGACCTTCCAGGACATTTGTCCTAACTGTAAATTCTTATAAATGTGACAAGTGGGAGAATGAAATATTCCCCCTTTCTGTTTAGGGACCAATGCTGTTTCATGCTGCTGTATGTTTCCTGCCTTGACTCCCAAAAGAATTATGGGGGCTCTAGGTTGAAATTGGGATAGTATGATCTTGTTTTCTACAGAAGCAAAGAGCTGGTRCCTTGATATTGTAGTACTTCAGATTAAAAAAAAAAAAAAAAAAGCCTCTTGACATCAAGTGTTGTAACTACAGGTAACAGGTGATTTTAAATTTAAACATTTTGTTCCTGTACAAATGTACATTTGCACAGTGTTCTCCAGGGTTAACATAAATGTAATTAAAATCTGAGCAGTTCATTATTGTTCAGATCTCTTYTGTAATCAGACATTCCACATGAATTAGTTTTGCAATCAGAGCCTTTACTCACAAATGAAATTCCCTTATGCTAGTGATCAAATGCATTTTGACTCTACTTTCACAGTGAAAAGAACCAAATAAAAGCCAAGTACAAATAAATACGTTAAAGCACACTGTTAATGCATCAGATTTACTATTTGCTTATCTTTTAAGTATAAGCAGGTGCTAAAAGATCTGTGTAGAAGGAAATGTTAAGTTTACGTGGACTGTTGTGTCTGGCCTCTTCTTTCATCTTTTCATTCCCTGCTATCTCATGCCTTCCATGGGCTTTCCAGTTGCAATTACTGCATATAATCTGGCCCTTGAGGTTTATGGTTATAAATTATTTGTCACTTATGTAAGTCAAATCTGGAATTCCGCTTCCATCTATTTTAGATCAAGAAATAGCTTCCTACAGTTCAAGGTGGATTGTGTGAGATCTGAAAATAGACATTGGTGGTAATGGGGGGAAAAAAAGCCAGCAACTCGCTGTTTGTCAGCTGAAGCATCTAATAGTAACTGGAAGGGAAAGTAAGCTAGGATTCAGAACATGTTAAGCATTTCTTTTGGTGCTCAGACAACAATAAAAGATGTCGTCCCACATGATGATAGGAGAATCAAGAATAGTCCGTGGTTTTTGGTGTTCATTGGCAAAAGCAAAGATTTGGGCTAGCAGTCCCCTGGTAGGAAATGTACAGCTATATCTAGAAAGCTGTCTGGAAAGGCAGTTCAGAAATGTTTTGTAATTACTTGGATGCTAAGGTTTCACTCCAGAACCGAACTTACAAGTGTTTTAAGCTATTACCTCTCCGTCACTGATAGTCCTTCACCATTTTGGTGTGCTTTAACTCATATACAGCAGGTACTGATAGAC
The DNA here is from genome assembly GCF_003342845.1 of Nothoprocta perdicaria. NCBI lineage: Eukaryota > Metazoa > Chordata > Aves > Tinamiformes > Tinamidae > Nothoprocta > Nothoprocta perdicaria. Next base: position 1,107,087 of record NW_020455988.1, read on the forward strand.
TGCCGGTATCCCACTGGAATGGTTTATGCAGCCCAATGTAGCATTATCTTTGGAGAGACTCAAAGATGTGCCTGACCCATCACATAATGGACCAGAGGAGGGCAAAAGCCCATCTCTTTCCCCAGAGGGAAACCAGCCAGGAGAAGGTTTGTATCATAGGTCTAGTATATTTACTTCTCAACTCATTKGCAGTTTAAACCTCATAAGCCAGGGGGAAAATGAGTTTTTAGTAATAGGGTGGATGGAGGACAGCAGCCCCAATTACTGCCATGCCTATAAGTTCTCCTGGGTGCTGAAGTACATGACATTAGGAGTATACAGATTTGGTCCTGGAGTCTACAGAGGCTGAAACTGTGCTTGGTACYGGTGTTGCAGGCCCTGTGAGCTCTGTTTAGGTAAGCACCCAAGCAAGGGAGTGCTTACCCTCCCCTCCCCCCCAGTCTTAATCAATTAATCCATTTTACAGACCTTTTCTGTAAAAGGAGCCAGGTGGCTTCATTCCCTGTCCCTTTACTTTGATCATTAAACAATATGTCTCTCTCTACATACAAGTCTGAGTACCCTCTGCTAGGCAAGCCAAGTGGATCAATGGAGCTGTGTGTTTTCTTAAAGCCCTTGTTAAGTTGTGAAATAAAATATAGCTACACACACACACACACACACACACAAAAAAATATTATCCTTCACTGAGATCATGGACTTTGACCACTGGTTTTTCCATAATAACTCCTGCCTTCCCTTATACTTTTGCCACTTTAACATGGACTACCTGGAACTACCATGACCGCTTATAAACTTTATATGCAAAACTTGTCCTAAATCCAGATAGTAATTTCTATGAAAAACAGTGCTGCTGTAAGGAGCTTAATGCAGCATGTCATTTTATCTCTGTATATTAAATTTCCTACAGACAGGTGAAGTGATGTGAGATTAGTTTATGGCCTAAATTCGCTGTACAAACCAGCAGAAATGACAGGAGTGCTTTCAAGTGATGGTAATGATGGCTGGTGTAAATTTGGGATCAAAGCTAGGTCCATACTAAGAAAGTACTTTATTCTTATGAAAGAAAGGAGTTGCGAATGATACCTTTTCTGATGTGCGAAAGGTAGCTAAATTAGATTCAAGTATACTTTCTGGCACATTAAGGAACATTTTGCTAGTTTAGAGCACAGCAAATGATTATTCTTTACTAACTTGGTATATGTGGGCTTTGACCATAAATATTGAGAGAATAGAAGGCAGAATGAATGAGGCAGAAATGAATATATTTCAACGAGACCTATTGAAATGGTGCTTATCCAAATGCTCCTATAATTTCTTTGGGTTCCCTTGTGTGCTTAAACCATCACATTCTGCTTTAGCTACCATCTACTCTTTTCTTTCTGTGATACATACATACCTACATAATCTTTATTGCTTACATCTTGTAAAGCAGCTAACCCCTTTAAGAAATTTGGCACCAGCACGTCTGCTTAAACAAAATCAGCATACTAAATACAAGACCTTTTTCAGACAACACATGATTTGCACACAGCCCCACATCCCTGGGCAAGAGGAAGTCTTCAAGTTGCACCAGGGAGATTCAGGTTGGTTATTAGGAAAGAAATCTTTACGGAAAGAGTAGTGAAGCACTGGAAAAGGCTGCCCAGGGAAGTGGCGGAATCCCTGTCCCTGAAAGTGCTCAAGAATGACGTAGATGAGGCACTTAAGGATGTGGTTTAGCAGTTATGGTGGTGACGGGTTTACAGATGGACTTGATGGCCTTGAAGGTCTTTCCCAACCATAATGATTCTRTGATTGCACACGACCCTGCCTCATTGCACAAGGCACCGTCCTTTGCACACCACCCACCTCCATTGCACACACCTCTGCCCCTTTGCACACAGCCCTGCCCTTTTGCACATGGCCCCACCCTATGCACACTGACCAGCCTCACTGCACGTGGCCCTGTCTGCTTGCGCACAGCCCCACCTTTTGCATTCGGCATCGTCCCTTTGCACAGCGCTCTGACCCACAGGAAGAGAGAAGGCGTCCTGTAGCTGTGCTGGGGAGGTTCAGGTTGGATATTAGGAAAAAAAAATCCTTAGGGAGATTGGTGAAGTTTTGGAATTGGCTGCCCAGGGAAGCGGTGGGGTCACCATGCCTGGTACTGCTTAAGAAACACGTAGATGAGGAACTTAGGCACATGGTTTAGCAGCTGTGGGGGTGAAGAGCTTGTGGTTGGACTCGACAGTCTTTAAGGTCTTCCACAATAGTAATGACTCTGTGGYTGCAGATGGCACCACCTGCCGTATTGCCCATGGCTGCACCCCTTACACATGGCACTGACACTTCAGCATACAGCACCACCCTTTGCACACAGCCCCACCCGTTGCACTCCAACCAGCCTCAGTGCACACAGCCCCACCTTTTGCACGTGGCTCCAGCCCACTACACATGGCCCTAACCCTTTGCACGCAGCCCTACCATTTGCACACAGCCTTCTCCATAGAACAAGAGGATGCATCTTTGAGTTGTGCCGAGGAAAAAAAACTAGGAAAAAATTCTTTATGGGAAAAGTGATGAAGTGTTGGAACAGACTGCCCAGRAAAGTGTTGGAGTCACTGTTCCTGGGAGTGCTCAAGGAACATGTAGGTGAGATACTTAAGGACACAGTTTAGAAACAACGGTGGTGATGAGCTTACGATTGGACTTAGGAATGATCTTGAGGGCCTTCCCTAACCGTAATGATTCTGTGGTGTTGATAAAGTACTGTGAAGGGCTGCCTGAGGCAATGAAGACCTTTGCAAACATTGCAGKGAAGAGTTATGAAATAGTTCTGCATTAAGATCTTTGCAAAATCAATGGACCATCTTTTCTTCTGCGGATGTTGTTGTCCTGTTGTTTCAAATGAACTTCATTTACTGCTTTAAAAATGACATTTCTTATTTACTTAGGACCAATAATACCAATTAAGGAAGTTCACATGCTAGCAGCAGCTCTGTAAGCAAAAATAGCTCTGTGCTGTGAAGTATTGTTGCTGCTGTGGTTAATTCCTGTGCAGAATTATCATTAATATTTATYGTAATTAACGTCTTATGTAAGACCTAAAAATATCTAGAAATAAGGCGTCGCTTTAACTCATCTTTTACATGTTTGATGTAAAACAAGAAGTTTTCATCTAGGTCATTTGAATTTGTAGGCARGTACTTCAGGAAGCAACCTGAGGGTTGGGTGGACTTTGAAAAAAAAAAAAACTTAAACCTTGTTTGTTCCTGCAGCTGGAACTTGCACCGTGTACCAAAAGCCTGACCTAAAGATCTGTGGCCTTCAGGTGACTTTTTTTTTTTTCTGTGAAATCAATTATGTTTTAAGATTTGCTTGGCATATTTTCTTACTGGTAAATGAAATTTCAAAACTGTAGCCTGACTAAGAATGATTATCGCTCTGAGTAATCTCTCAGCTCTCAAAAGACTTCAAACAGATAGTGTGAGATATATTGCCAAAATACAGTACATTAGTAATAGATGATGTAAATTATTTGATTGAATTGTGATAACCTGCTAAGCAAAATGGACATTTTGTCAAGCACGGGATACCTGTAAGAATTAAGGAAAGTTTTTCTCGAAGTAGTAAAAAATTAACGGGAGTATCCATATTTGTAAAAAGGTAATTGTAAAAAGTTATACTGTAAAATAGCTTAAAAAGCAAGTAATAGGATATTGGTATACTGTGTGGAGGGAATGGAAACATGGCGAATGCAGGTGGTCCAACCTTCACCAAGTTTATATGATTTCGATGGGGTCATCTTTTCCAAAGATYGTTATGTAAGATCTTGTCCATCAACTACTTATTCTGATTAGTGTATATTTCTGTGGTAAGCAGTCATCAATAGGATAAAAAAAAATTAATGTAGGTCTGTGCTAGATGTGATAGGTTGTTACTTTATGGAACCTATTGAATTGTTGTCCAAGAACTGTGGGCATGAGGTGCTTTCATGTWCTTTTACTCTGGATACGCAGTCCTGCCTTCTTGCCTTCCCACCCTGCAGCTCGTAAAGGAGAAGAGTAATAGCAATCATACAGTGGAGACCCTGAGTGAACGAAGGGCGTAGTTACGTATAAAAAGGAAGCAAATAATACTGAGAGAGTTAGAAAGTAGTGGAACATCTAGCATTCAGAACTATCCTGCGAGTTTTTCTAGTTGGAAAAAAGCTTGTTGGGGGGGATGAATGCCTCTAGATGCGTTAATTCCTGAACTTCTTATGAATGTCTAGATTTTTCTGTAAGGGGAGGAATTACTTTATTTTTCTTTGTGTTGCGCTTGCCTGAAGGATGAAAGGACTGAAGAATAAAATATGTTTGTGTGCTTTAGTCCTTTCACTGAAACTTCTCCATCTATTGGTGGGCATGGAGAGGGGCTCAGCATGTTACAGAAATTCAATCTGTTACAGAAGTTCAAAGAATTTAAGTATTATAGTGAAAATATGTAACTTCTTATCTTGAATTGCTATAGGTAAACATTTCCTTTTTGTTTCATGGGAACAAAGAGCAGAGGGAAAGGATGGGAATCGTGACTAAAATAATTTTCTAATAAATGCAAGATAAAGGGATGTCTCTGAAGAAAATTTCTTAACGTATTATGAAACTTTTAGAACTCATCATTGTTCCCAAAATAGATGTACAGCGAGACTAGGAGGTATCTGTTTGCTTGTTTTGTGGGCTAAGTGCCAGGGTATTTCCGCATTGAAACAAATTTGAAGAATAACTTCATAGGCTTTCCTTGCCCTTGCTGGGTAATCTGTGTAATAGTGCGATCTGCTGTCTCTCATGTTTGTTTAAAGACTCCTGATTGACAGCGAATTTGCTGAAATTCAGTAGAAATTATTTCATTTCCATAAAAAAAAAACCTGAATAATCTTCATAAWGCACAAGTCTGGAGCCCATCTGTTCAGTCATTTTCAAGGTGTGTAWAGCAAGATGGGTCTTACTGGTTGTCTGCTGGGCAGCAATGCGTGCGACTGGCTGAGCCTCAGCAAGGATGGCTGGCGCTTGCTGACACAGAGCTGCCTGCTGCTTGGCTTTTAGCTTTAAAAAGCTAAAGGGCTCGCCTACCTTTGGTCATGCTTTAAGGCGGTACTTTTGAGTAACAAATCGAAAGTGGTGTAACACAGAAAGTAGTAGGTTTTGAACTAGACCGTATTGCAATGTTGATTTCAATTATTGTATGCCTTCAAAAGCATCTGAGAGAAACAATACTGAGCTTGATCCCATTTCTAATTCAAATTTTCACCATAAAGATAAGAATGAATTTTAGAGTAAAAATGTTGCATATTTGCTTATTCAAAATTGCGTGCAACATCTTTGTTTCAATTAGTGGGTGTGTTTTATGATAAAAATGCTCTTTATCAGCTCTTTTATAAATCAAAGAATTCTTGGTAGTATAAGAGAAATATTCGGAATGGAAACATTGGAAATCTATGTGAAAGTCTGTCTTTTTCTTCTCTCTCTCTTTCTCTCTCTCTTTCTCTCTCTCTTTCTCTCTCTCTTTCTCTCTCTCTTTCTCTCTCTCTTTCTCTCTCTCTTTCTCTCTCTC